>NC_085010.1:330367-453367 GCF_963854185.1 Sardina pilchardus | reverse complement strand
GAGTATTGGGAGAGAAAACCTATTGTCTCCCATAAGCATTAGTTCTGCCAAAGTGTTTGTGAAATATAGCCTAATTATCTGAAATGCAATATTGGCTTTCAATATGTCATTTCATATTTAATTTGTGTAGGCTAATACAGTTGGTTTGATATCTGAACTATAGGCCTAATCAATAGACTATATGAAGCGGTTTTAATTATTATAGCCTTTACAGAATTAGGCAGGACAAGCTACTGTAGGCTACATGACCCTTTATCAATAGTGATGCCTTTCATTAAAGAGTATAACTAAACATGGCAATATTAATGTGTTAACATAGCCTATGTAAATTCATCGCATGGGAACCGAACCCGAGAACACGCAAAACATATCAAGGCTGATATGCTGTCACGCTGCGCATGACACCACGAAAGTTGTACTTTGTGCAGAGCCGCAAGATCCCTTGGACCACACACAGATCAAGTTCAAACAGTGTAAGTTGCATAATTTTCAGAAATTCTTTGAAACTAGCGAATAGGTAGCCTTAATCAATGCTTGCAACACTGTCGGAAAAAAGTTTCTCCTTCTATTTTTTAAGTTGTAGGCTACAGGTGACGAAAGCACAGGTTGACGGAACCAATGGTTTGGGACTCGTTTTCCGACTGGTGTTTTTTTTTTTGCAACACAGATTAGTGTAGCTCGGCAGTTAGCCTGCCACCGACCAGGTTAGTTCAGAAGCATATGTTACCCCAGCAACTCAGCTGAGATTCCTGTTAGCGGGAGTAATGGAACTGAACTCTCTCTAAAATTAGCGAGGCTTATCAAAGTTAGCCGCGATTTACGGTTAGCTCGCTTGATGGAATACCCCCCTTGTGTCTTCTCTGCCTCTACCAGAGGTATGAATACACCCCTCTGTGCGCTGGCTGTATCCCCTGAGTGATCACAACGATGACTTCTGTGAACGGCTCTGATGTCTTCCAGACAAAGTGACAGTTCACTGATGCATTACACCCTGTCTTGATTCAGCCCAAATGTAATATTGCACACATTTCCTCTTGAAAATTATGAATCTCATCAGCTAGATCAAATCAAACTATGAAAATAAAGAGCAAAATATTCAGCAGACTAATGGATTTCAATAAATTAGGCCACCTAATAAATAACACTTCAGGACTTTGACCACCAGATGGAGCTGTCCGTTTTGATCCTTTTTGCTCGCTCCCAGGGCTGAGCAATATGTACTTGTGGGGGTCATGAGCCATTCCCAGGCGGTCTCCCATCCAAGTACTAACCAGGCCCGACGCTGCTTAGCTTCCGAGATCGGACGAGATCGGGCGTGTTCAGCGTGGTATGGCCGTAAGCGAAAGCAACCGGCCAAAGTAACCTACTTAAAGCTCCCCAACCCGGGTTGGAGACGCGTGTGTTGTGAAAGGTGAGGTACGCTACAGTATGTGTTCATGAAAACAAGGGCGCATTTTCCGCGTGGAGTTCAACTTTGAAAGTGAAGAATACAACAAATGGCATTTAAAACTTGGTAACATTTCCAATAACTGTTCCTTCTTTATCCTAAAAACGAAGGGTACTGACAGAAGAGTTTGGTTAGGCAAGTGCATATACTTTACTCACAGTTCAACACACATAGGGCAGCTTTATCTCTGATTAAAACGCTCACAGATTTGTTTAGAAGCTAAAGAAATTGTAATGGTGACATAGCATGGCAAAAACCACTTGGTGTACACCATTTGAAACTACCACAAGTAAATTAGAAAACGTCACTGGAGTAAAAAAAAAAAAAAAAAGCTCAGCTTTTCAAACAAAGATGATACTCAAAGCTAAGGAGAGAAATCAGTGTCTGGCCATGCATGAGAATATAAAACCACTAAGTATTTGATGGGATATAAAAAATAAAATAAAAAATCCTTTTTTTAAGCGGAGCGAAAACACAGGGGATGTTTCATTGGAGAGAACAGCCCTAATTTACAATTCATGAAATATAAGCTTCGTTTTAGAAACGTAGCCTCTCAATGAAAACAACGTACACATACCGGTCGGGATGCAGACGCTCCGAGTTGGGTCTCTGGCCAGTTAGGATTGCGCCTTCAGGTCATGTGTTGTGAAGAGGGTTGTTTCATGGATCCGCTTTGCTTCAACTTCGCCACGGAGAAAGTAAAAACAACTGCTCCAACTGCAGTTCTCTACTGGTGTGCTAGAGTCACTGGCAGCCAATGATCCATACATGTCCACAAATGTACACTAACGACGGAAAGCGTGGCGCTCCCTCCGGCGACGGAGACGTGAATGAGCGCTTCTCCTTAGCGCACGGTTTATATAGGCCTTATACGTAATAGTAGACACACGTCAATCGAATGCTGCATCTAATACGACAACATAGGCTATGTAGTAGCAACTGCTGTCAAGCAAAACTTCATGAAGCACGCTGATATTAGCTTTTCAAATATCAATTCGCTGTGCGTAAAAACAGGAACTTTGGTCACTCGCTCTACTCGGACATCCTGAAACGAGTAACCTACAGTTGTTCAGGAAAACACCACAATATCTGGGATGTCGACAGCCATGCAGACTGTAGGCTATTATCCATACTCAGGCAGTGTTGAAAAAATGACTTTGCAGCTCTTGGGCGAATGAACACAGCGAGACCGGGAATTGTACAAAACGGTGAAAACTAAAGGGACATAGAAAACAAAGCTGTCACCCCCAAAAAATAAGCTAAACATTCCAGATGAAAACAAGCACTAAAACTCCCCCAATCCGCCAACTGTTGACAGTCAACTCGTGCAATTTTGTTCGACCTGTTGCTGGCTTAGCCTATATGTCCTACCTATGCATTTAGTTATTTATTTATTTATTTATTTATTTATTTTGCTTTCAAACGGAGGAAGCAAATATTCAAAGGGGTTGGAACATCTACGTACTAGGGAGCAGGCACGCAGAGACAGACAGCCTGAAAAAAAAAAAGTTGCACTGGCTGATGGAGAGAAAAGCTTACGGCACCTGGTATTCCCAGGCGGTCTCCCATCCAAGTACTAACCAGGCCCGACGCTGCTTAGCTTCCGAGATCGGACGAGATCGGGCGTGTTCAGCGTGGTATGGCCGTAAGCGAAAGCAACCGGCCAAAGTAACCTACTTAAAGCTCCCCAACCCGGGTAGGAGACGCGTGTGTTGTGAAAGGTGAGGTACGCTACAGTATGTGTTCATGAAAACAAGGGCGCATTTTCCGCGTGGAGTTCAACTTTGAAAGTGAAGAATACAACAAATGGCATTTAAAACTTGGTAACATTTCCAATAACTGTTCCTTCTTTATCCTAAAAACGAAGGGTACTGACAGAAGAGTTTGGTTAGGCAAGTGCATATACTTTACTCACAGTTCAACACACATAGGGCAGCTTTATCTCTGATTAAAACGCTCACAGATTTGTTTAGAAGCTAAAGAAATTGTAATGGTGACATAGCATGGCAAAAACCACTTGGTGTACACCATTTGAAACTACCACAAGTAAATTAGAAAACGTCACTGGAGTAAAAAAAAAAAAAAAAGCTCAGCTTTTCAAACAAAGATGATACTCAAAGCTAAGGAGAGAAATCAGTGTCTGGCCATGCATGAGAATATAAAACCACTAAGTATTTGATGGGATATAAAAAATAAAAAATAAATCCTTTTTTTAAGCGGAGCGAAAACACAGGGGATGTTTCATTGGAGAGAACAACCCTAATTTACAATTCATGAAATATAAGCTTCGTTTTAGAAACGTAGCCTCTCAATGAAAACAACGTACACATACCGGTCGGGATGCAGACGCTCCGAGTTGGGTCTCTGGCCAGTTAGGATTGCGCCTTCAGGTCATGTGTTGTGAAGAGGGTTGTTTCATGGATCCGCTTTGCTTCAACTTCGCCACGGAGAAAGTAAAAACAACTGCTCCAACTGCAGTTCTCTACTGGTGTGCTAGAGTCACTGGCAGCCAATGATCCATACATGTCCACAAATGTACACTAACGACGGAAAGCGTGGCGCTCCCTCCGGCGACGGAGACGTGAATGAGCGCTTCTCCTTAGCGCACGGTTTATATAGGCCTTATACGTAATAGTAGACACACGTCAATCGAATGCTGCATCTAATACGACAACATAGGCTATGTAGTAGCAACTGCTGTCAAGCAAAACTTCATGAAGCACGCTGATATTAGCTTTTCAAATATCAATTCGCTGTGCGTAAAAACAGGAACTTTGGTCACTCGCTCTACTCGGACATCCTGAAACGAGTAACCTACAGTTGTTCAGGAAAACACCACAATATCTGGGATGTCGACAGCCATGCAGACTGTAGGCTATTATCCATACTCAGGCAGTGTTGAAAAAATGACTTTGCAGCTCTTGGGCGAATGAACACAGCGAGACCGGGAATTGTACAAAACGGTGAAAACTAAAGGGACATAGAAAACAAAGCTGTCACCCCCAAAAAATAAGCTAAACATTCCAGATGAAAACAAGCACTAAAACTCCCCCAATCCGCCAACTGTTGACAGTCAACTCGTGCAATTTTGTTCGACCTGTTGCTGGCTTAGCCTATATTTCCTACCTATGCATTTAGTTATTTATTTATTTATTTATTTATTTATTTTGCTTTCAAACGGAGGAAGCAAATATTCAAAGGGGTTGGAACATCTACGTACTAGGGAGCAGGCACGCACAGACAGACAGCCTGAAAAAAAAAAAGTTGCACTGGCTGATGGAGAGAAAAGCTTACGGCACCTGGTATTCCCAGGCGGTCTCCCATCCAAGTACTAACCAGGCCCGACGCTGCTTAGCTTCCGAGATCGGACGAGATCGGGCGTGTTCAGCGTGGTATGGCCGTAAGCGAAAGCAACCGGCCAAAGTAACCTACTTAAAGCTCCCCAACCCGGGTTGGAGACGCGTGTGTTGTGAAAGGTGAGGTACGCTACAGTATGTGTTCATGAAAACAAGGGCGCATTTTCCGCGTGGAGTTCAACTTTGAAAGTGAAGAATACAACAAATGGCATTTAAAACTTGGTAACATTTCCAATAACTGTTCCTTCTTTATCCTAAAAACGAAGGGTACTGACAGAAGAGTTTGGTTAGGCAAGTGCATATACTTTACTCACAGTTCAACACACATAGGGCAGCTTTATCTCTGATTAAAACGCTCACAGATTTGTTTAGAAGCTAAAGAAATTGTAATGGTGACATAGCATGGCAAAAACCACTTGGTGTACACCATTTGAAACTACCACAAGTAAATTAGAAAACGTCACTGGAGTAAAAAAAAAAAAAAAAAGCTCAGCTTTTCAAACAAAGATGATACTCAAAGCTAAGGAGAGAAATCAGTGTCTGGCCATGCATGAGAATATAAAACCACTAAGTATTTGATGGGATATAAAAAATAAAATAAAAAATCCTTTTTTTAAGCGGAGCGAAAACACAGGGGATGTTTCATTGGAGAGAACAGCCCTAATTTACAATTCATGAAATATAAGCTTCGTTTTAGAAACGTAGCCTCTCAATGAAAACAACGTACACATACCGGTCGGGATGCAGACGCTCCGAGTTGGGTCTCTGGCCAGTTAGGATTGCGCCTTCAGGTCATGTGTTGTGAAGAGGGTTGTTTCATGGATCCGCTTTGCTTCAACTTCGCCACGGAGAAAGTAAAAACAACTGCTCCAACTGCAGTTCTCTACTGGTGTGCTAGAGTCACTGGCAGCCAATGATCCATACATGTCCACAAATGTACACTAACGACGGAAAGCGTGGCGCTCCCTCCGGCGACGGAGACGTGAATGAGCGCTTCTCCTTAGCGCACGGTTTATATAGGCCTTATACGTAATAGTAGACACACGTCAATCGAATGCTGCATCTAATACGACAACATAGGCTATGTAGTAGCAACTGCTGTCAAGCAAAACTTCATGAAGCACGCTGATATTAGCTTTTCAAATATCAATTCGCTGTGCGTAAAAACAGGAACTTTGGTCACTCGCTCTACTCGGACATCCTGAAACGAGTAACCTACAGTTGTTCAGGAAAACACCACAATATCTGGGATGTCGACAGCCATGCAGACTGTAGGCTATTATCCATACTCAGGCAGTGTTGAAAAAATGACTTTGCAGCTCTTGGGCGAATGAACACAGCGAGACCGGGAATTGTACAAAACGGTGAAAACTAAAGGGACATAGAAAACAAAGCTGTCACCCCCAAAAAATAAGCTAAACATTCCAGATGAAAACAAGCACTAAAACTCCCCCAATCCGCCAACTGTTGACAGTCAACTCGTGCAATTTTGTTCGACCTGTTGCTGGCTTAGCCTATATTTCCTACCTATGCATTTAGTTATTTATTTATTTATTTATTTATTTATTTTGCTTTCAAACGGAGGAAGCAAATATTCAAAGGGGTTGGAACATCTACGTACTAGGGAGCAGGCACGCACAGACAGACAGCCTGAAAAAAAAAAAGTTGCACTGGCTGATGGAGAGAAAAGCTTACGGCACCTGGTATTCCCAGGCGGTCTCCCATCCAAGTACTAACCAGGCCCGACGCTGCTTAGCTTCCGAGATCGGACGAGATCGGGCGTGTTCAGCGTGGTATGGCCGTAAGCGAAAGCAACCGGCCAAAGTAACCTACTTAAAGCTCCCCAACCCGGGTTGGAGACGCGTGTGTTGTGAAAGGTGAGGTACGCTACAGTATGTGTTCATGAAAACAAGGGCGCATTTTCCGCGTGGAGTTCAACTTTGAAAGTGAAGAATACAACAAATGGCATTTAAAACTTGGTAACATTTCCAATAACTGTTCCTTCTTTATCCTAAAAACGAAGGGTACTGACAGAAGAGTTTGGTTAGGCAAGTGCATATACTTTACTCACAGTTCAACACACATAGGGCAGCTTTATCTCTGATTAAAACGCTCACAGATTTGTTTAGAAGCTAAAGAAATTGTAATGGTGACATAGCATGGCAAAAACCACTTGGTGTACACCATTTGAAACTACCACAAGTAAATTAGAAAACGTCACTGGAGTAAAAAAAAAAAAAAAAAGCTCAGCTTTTCAAACAAAGATGATACTCAAAGCTAAGGAGAGAAATCAGTGTCTGGCCATGCATGAGAATATAAAACCACTAAGTATTTGATGGGATATAAAAAATAAAATAAAAAATCCTTTTTTTAAGCGGAGCGAAAACACAGGGGATGTTTCATTGGAGAGAACAGCCCTAATTTACAATTCATGAAATATAAGCTTCGTTTTAGAAACGTAGCCTCTCAATGAAAACAACGTACACATACCGGTCGGGATGCAGACGCTCCGAGTTGGGTCTCTGGCCAGTTAGGATTGCGCCTTCAGGTCATGTGTTGTGAAGAGGGTTGTTTCATGGATCCGCTTTGCTTCAACTTCGCCACGGAGAAAGTAAAAACAACTGCTCCAACTGCAGTTCTCTACTGGTGTGCTAGAGTCACTGGCAGCCAATGATCCATACATGTCCACAAATGTACACTAACGACGGAAAGCGTGGCGCTCCCTCCGGCGACGGAGACGTGAATGAGCGCTTCTCCTTAGCGCACGGTTTATATAGGCCTTATACGTAATAGTAGACACACGTCAATCGAATGCTGCATCTAATACGACAACATAGGCTATGTAGTAGCAACTGCTGTCAAGCAAAACTTCATGAAGCACGCTGATATTAGCTTTTCAAATATCAATTCGCTGTGCGTAAAAACAGGAACTTTGGTCACTCGCTCTACTCGGACATCCTGAAACGAGTAACCTACAGTTGTTCAGGAAAACACCACAATATCTGGGATGTCGACAGCCATGCAGACTGTAGGCTATTATCCATACTCAGGCAGTGTTGAAAAAATGACTTTGCAGCTCTTGGGCGAATGAACACAGCGAGACCGGGAATTGTACAAAACGGTGAAAACTAAAGGGACATAGAAAACAAAGCTGTCACCCCCAAAAAATAAGCTAAACATTCCAGATGAAAACAAGCACTAAAACTCCCCCAATCCGCCAACTGTTGACAGTCAACTCGTGCAATTTTGTTCGACCTGTTGCTGGCTTAGCCTATATGTCCTACCTATGCATTTAGTTATTTATTTATTTATTTATTTATTTATTTTGCTTTCAAACGGAGGAAGCAAATATTCAAAGGGGTTGGAACATCTACGTACTAGGGAGCAGGCACGCAGAGACAGACAGCCTGAAAAAAAAAAAGTTGCACTGGCTGATGGAGAGAAAAGCTTACGGCACCTGGTATTCCCAGGCGGTCTCCCATCCAAGTACTAACCAGGCCCGACGCTGCTTAGCTTCCGAGATCGGACGAGATCGGGCGTGTTCAGCGTGGTATGGCCGTAAGCGAAAGCAACCGGCCAAAGTAACCTACTTAAAGCTCCCCAACCCGGGTAGGAGACGCGTGTGTTGTGAAAGGTGAGGTACGCTACAGTATGTGTTCATGAAAACAAGGGCGCATTTTCCGCGTGGAGTTCAACTTTGAAAGTGAAGAATACAACAAATGGCATTTAAAACTTGGTAACATTTCCAATAACTGTTCCTTCTTTATCCTAAAAACGAAGGGTACTGACAGAAGAGTTTGGTTAGGCAAGTGCATATACTTTACTCACAGTTCAACACACATAGGGCAGCTTTATCTCTGATTAAAACGCTCACAGATTTGTTTAGAAGCTAAAGAAATTGTAATGGTGACATAGCATGGCAAAAACCACTTGGTGTACACCATTTGAAACTACCACAAGTAAATTAGAAAACGTCACTGGAGTAAAAAAAAAAAAAAAAGCTCAGCTTTTCAAACAAAGATGATACTCAAAGCTAAGGAGAGAAATCAGTGTCTGGCCATGCATGAGAATATAAAACCACTAAGTATTTGATGGGATATAAAAAATAAAAAATAAATCCTTTTTTTAAGCGGAGCGAAAACACAGGGGATGTTTCATTGGAGAGAACAACCCTAATTTACAATTCATGAAATATAAGCTTCGTTTTAGAAACGTAGCCTCTCAATGAAAACAACGTACACATACCGGTCGGGATGCAGACGCTCCGAGTTGGGTCTCTGGCCAGTTAGGATTGCGCCTTCAGGTCATGTGTTGTGAAGAGGGTTGTTTCATGGATCCGCTTTGCTTCAACTTCGCCACGGAGAAAGTAAAAACAACTGCTCCAACTGCAGTTCTCTACTGGTGTGCTAGAGTCACTGGCAGCCAATGATCCATACATGTCCACAAATGTACACTAACGACGGAAAGCGTGGCGCTCCCTCCGGCGACGGAGACGCGAATGAGCGCTTCTCCTTAGCGCACGGTTTATATAGGCCTTATACGTAATAGTAGACACACGTCAATCGAATGCTGCATCTAATACGACAACATAGGCTATGTAGTAGCAACTGCTGTCAAGCAAAACTTCATGAAGCACGCTGATATTAGCTTTTCAAATATCAATTCGCTGTGCGTAAAAACAGGAACTTTGGTCACTCGCTCTACTCGGACATCCTGAAACGAGTAACCTACAGTTGTTCAGGAAAACACCACAATATCTGGGATGTCGACAGCCATGCAGACTGTAGGCTATTATCCATACTCAGGCAGTGTTGAAAAAATGACTTTGCAGCTCTTGGGCGAATGAACACAGCGAGACCGGGAATTGTACAAAACGGTGAAAACTAAAGGGACATAGAAAACAAAGCTGTCACCCCCAAAAAATAAGCTAAACATTCCAGATGAAAACAAGCACTAAAACTCCCCCAATCCGCCAACTGTTGACAGTCAACTCGTGCAATTTTGTTCGACCTGTTGCTGGCTTAGCCTATATTTCCTACCTATGCATTTAGTTATTTATTTATTTATTTATTTATTTATTTTGCTTTCAAACGGAGGAAGCAAATATTCAAAGGGGTTGGAACATCTACGTACTAGGGAGCAGGCACGCACAGACAGACAGCCTGAAAAAAAAAAAGTTGCACTGGCTGATGGAGAGAAAAGCTTACGGCACCTGGTATTCCCAGGCGGTCTCCCATCCAAGTACTAACCAGGCCCGACGCTGCTTAGCTTCCGAGATCGGACGAGATCGGGCGTGTTCAGCGTGGTATGGCCGTAAGCGAAAGCAACCGGCCAAAGTAACCTACTTAAAGCTCCCCAACCCGGGTTGGAGACGCGTGTGTTGTGAAAGGTGAGGTACGCTACAGTATGTGTTCATGAAAACAAGGGCGCATTTTCCGCGTGGAGTTCAACTTTGAAAGTGAAGAATACAACAAATGGCATTTAAAACTTGGTAACATTTCCAATAACTGTTCCTTCTTTATCCTAAAAACGAAGGGTACTGACAGAAGAGTTTGGTTAGGCAAGTGCATATACTTTACTCACAGTTCAACACACATAGGGCAGCTTTATCTCTGATTAAAACGCTCACAGATTTGTTTAGAAGCTAAAGAAATTGTAATGGTGACATAGCATGGCAAAAACCACTTGGTGTACACCATTTGAAACTACCACAAGTAAATTAGAAAACGTCACTGGAGTAAAAAAAAAAAAAAAAAGCTCAGCTTTTCAAACAAAGATGATACTCAAAGCTAAGGAGAGAAATCAGTGTCTGGCCATGCATGAGAATATAAAACCACTAAGTATTTGATGGGATATAAAAAATAAAATAAAAAATCCTTTTTTTAAGCGGAGCGAAAACACAGGGGATGTTTCATTGGAGAGAACAGCCCTAATTTACAATTCATGAAATATAAGCTTCGTTTTAGAAACGTAGCCTCTCAATGAAAACAACGTACACATACCGGTCGGGATGCAGACGCTCCGAGTTGGGTCTCTGGCCAGTTAGGATTGCGCCTTCAGGTCATGTGTTGTGAAGAGGGTTGTTTCATGGATCCGCTTTGCTTCAACTTCGCCACGGAGAAAGTAAAAACAACTGCTCCAACTGCAGTTCTCTACTGGTGTGCTAGAGTCACTGGCAGCCAATGATCCATACATGTCCACAAATGTACACTAACGACGGAAAGCGTGGCGCTCCCTCCGGCGACGGAGACGTGAATGAGCGCTTCTCCTTAGCGCACGGTTTATATAGGCCTTATACGTAATAGTAGACACACGTCAATCGAATGCTGCATCTAATACGACAACATAGGCTATGTAGTAGCAACTGCTGTCAAGCAAAACTTCATGAAGCACGCTGATATTAGCTTTTCAAATATCAATTCGCTGTGCGTAAAAACAGGAACTTTGGTCACTCGCTCTACTCGGACATCCTGAAACGAGTAACCTACAGTTGTTCAGGAAAACACCACAATATCTGGGATGTCGACAGCCATGCAGACTGTAGGCTATTATCCATACTCAGGCAGTGTTGAAAAAATGACTTTGCAGCTCTTGGGCGAATGAACACAGCGAGACCGGGAATTGTACAAAACGGTGAAAACTAAAGGGACATAGAAAACAAAGCTGTCACCCCCAAAAAATAAGCTAAACATTCCAGATGAAAACAAGCACTAAAACTCCCCCAATCCGCCAACTGTTGACAGTCAACTCGTGCAATTTTGTTCGACCTGTTGCTGGCTTAGCCTATATGTCCTACCTATGCATTTAGTTATTTATTTATTTATTTATTTATTTATTTTGCTTTCAAACGGAGGAAGCAAATATTCAAAGGGGTTGGAACATCTACGTACTAGGGAGCAGGCACGCAGAGACAGACAGCCTGAAAAAAAAAAAGTTGCACTGGCTGATGGAGAGAAAAGCTTACGGCACCTGGTATTCCCAGGCGGTCTCCCATCCAAGTACTAACCAGGCCCGACGCTGCTTAGCTTCCGAGATCGGACGAGATCGGGCGTGTTCAGCGTGGTATGGCCGTAAGCGAAAGCAACCGGCCAAAGTAACCTACTTAAAGCTCCCCAACCCGGGTAGGAGACGCGTGTGTTGTGAAAGGTGAGGTACGCTACAGTATGTGTTCATGAAAACAAGGGCGCATTTTCCGCGTGGAGTTCAACTTTGAAAGTGAAGAATACAACAAATGGCATTTAAAACTTGGTAACATTTCCAATAACTGTTCCTTCTTTATCCTAAAAACGAAGGGTACTGACAGAAGAGTTTGGTTAGGCAAGTGCATATACTTTACTCACAGTTCAACACACATAGGGCAGCTTTATCTCTGATTAAAACGCTCACAGATTTGTTTAGAAGCTAAAGAAATTGTAATGGTGACATAGCATGGCAAAAACCACTTGGTGTACACCATTTGAAACTACCACAAGTAAATTAGAAAACGTCACTGGAGTAAAAAAAAAAAAAAAAGCTCAGCTTTTCAAACAAAGATGATACTCAAAGCTAAGGAGAGAAATCAGTGTCTGGCCATGCATGAGAATATAAAACCACTAAGTATTTGATGGGATATAAAAAATAAAAAATAAATCCTTTTTTTAAGCGGAGCGAAAACACAGGGGATGTTTCATTGGAGAGAACAACCCTAATTTACAATTCATGAAATATAAGCTTCGTTTTAGAAACGTAGCCTCTCAATGAAAACAACGTACACATACCGGTCGGGATGCAGACGCTCCGAGTTGGGTCTCTGGCCAGTTAGGATTGCGCCTTCAGGTCATGTGTTGTGAAGAGGGTTGTTTCATGGATCCGCTTTGCTTCAACTTCGCCACGGAGAAAGTAAAAACAACTGCTCCAACTGCAGTTCTCTACTGGTGTGCTAGAGTCACTGGCAGCCAATGATCCATACATGTCCACAAATGTACACTAACGACGGAAAGCGTGGCGCTCCCTCCGGCGACGGAGACGCGAATGAGCGCTTCTCCTTAGCGCACGGTTTATATAGGCCTTATACGTAATAGTAGACACACGTCAATCGAATGCTGCATCTAATACGACAACATAGGCTATGTAGTAGCAACTGCTGTCAAGCAAAACTTCATGAAGCACGCTGATATTAGCTTTTCAAATATCAATTCGCTGTGCGTAAAAACAGGAACTTTGGTCACTCGCTCTACTCGGACATCCTGAAACGAGTAACCTACAGTTGTTCAGGAAAACACCACAATATCTGGGATGTCGACAGCCATGCAGACTGTAGGCTATTATCCATACTCAGGCAGTGTTGAAAAAATGACTTTGCAGCTCTTGGGCGAATGAACACAGCGAGACCGGGAATTGTACAAAACGGTGAAAACTAAAGGGACATAGAAAACAAAGCTGTCACCCCCAAAAAATAAGCTAAACATTCCAGATGAAAACAAGCACTAAAACTCCCCCAATCCGCCAACTGTTGACAGTCAACTCGTGCAATTTTGTTCGACCTGTTGCTGGCTTAGCCTATATTTCCTACCTATGCATTTAGTTATTTATTTATTTATTTATTTATTTATTTTGCTTTCAAACGGAGGAAGCAAATATTCAAAGGGGTTGGAACATCTACGTACTAGGGAGCAGGCACGCACAGACAGACAGCCTGAAAAAAAAAAAGTTGCACTGGCTGATGGAGAGAAAAGCTTACGGCACCTGGTATTCCCAGGCGGTCTCCCATCCAAGTACTAACCAGGCCCGACGCTGCTTAGCTTCCGAGATCGGACGAGATCGGGCGTGTTCAGCGTGGTATGGCCGTAAGCGAAAGCAACCGGCCAAAGTAACCTACTTAAAGCTCCCCAACCCGGGTTGGAGACGCGTGTGTTGTGAAAGGTGAGGTACGCTACAGTATGTGTTCATGAAAACAAGGGCGCATTTTCCGCGTGGAGTTCAACTTTGAAAGTGAAGAATACAACAAATGGCATTTAAAACTTGGTAACATTTCCAATAACTGTTCCTTCTTTATCCTAAAAACGAAGGGTACTGACAGAAGAGTTTGGTTAGGCAAGTGCATATACTTTACTCACAGTTCAACACACATAGGGCAGCTTTATCTCTGATTAAAACGCTCACAGATTTGTTTAGAAGCTAAAGAAATTGTAATGGTGACATAGCATGGCAAAAACCACTTGGTGTACACCATTTGAAACTACCACAAGTAAATTAGAAAACGTCACTGGAGTAAAAAAAAAAAAAAAAAGCTCAGCTTTTCAAACAAAGATGATACTCAAAGCTAAGGAGAGAAATCAGTGTCTGGCCATGCATGAGAATATAAAACCACTAAGTATTTGATGGGATATAAAAAATAAAATAAAAAATCCTTTTTTTAAGCGGAGCGAAAACACAGGGGATGTTTCATTGGAGAGAACAGCCCTAATTTACAATTCATGAAATATAAGCTTCGTTTTAGAAACGTAGCCTCTCAATGAAAACAACGTACACATACCGGTCGGGATGCAGACGCTCCGAGTTGGGTCTCTGGCCAGTTAGGATTGCGCCTTCAGGTCATGTGTTGTGAAGAGGGTTGTTTCATGGATCCGCTTTGCTTCAACTTCGCCACGGAGAAAGTAAAAACAACTGCTCCAACTGCAGTTCTCTACTGGTGTGCTAGAGTCACTGGCAGCCAATGATCCATACATGTCCACAAATGTACACTAACGACGGAAAGCGTGGCGCTCCCTCCGGCGACGGAGACGTGAATGAGCGCTTCTCCTTAGCGCACGGTTTATATAGGCCTTATACGTAATAGTAGACACACGTCAATCGAATGCTGCATCTAATACGACAACATAGGCTATGTAGTAGCAACTGCTGTCAAGCAAAACTTCATGAAGCACGCTGATATTAGCTTTTCAAATATCAATTCGCTGTGCGTAAAAACAGGAACTTTGGTCACTCGCTCTACTCGGACATCCTGAAACGAGTAACCTACAGTTGTTCAGGAAAACACCACAATATCTGGGATGTCGACAGCCATGCAGACTGTAGGCTATTATCCATACTCAGGCAGTGTTGAAAAAATGACTTTGCAGCTCTTGGGCGAATGAACACAGCGAGACCGGGAATTGTACAAAACGGTGAAAACTAAAGGGACATAGAAAACAAAGCTGTCACCCCCAAAAAATAAGCTAAACATTCCAGATGAAAACAAGCACTAAAACTCCCCCAATCCGCCAACTGTTGACAGTCAACTCGTGCAATTTTGTTCGACCTGTTGCTGGCTTAGCCTATATGTCCTACCTATGCATTTAGTTATTTATTTATTTATTTATTTATTTATTTTGCTTTCAAACGGAGGAAGCAAATATTCAAAGGGGTTGGAACATCTACGTACTAGGGAGCAGGCACGCAGAGACAGACAGCCTGAAAAAAAAAAAGTTGCACTGGCTGATGGAGAGAAAAGCTTACGGCACCTGGTATTCCCAGGCGGTCTCCCATCCAAGTACTAACCAGGCCCGACGCTGCTTAGCTTCCGAGATCGGACGAGATCGGGCGTGTTCAGCGTGGTATGGCCGTAAGCGAAAGCAACCGGCCAAAGTAACCTACTTAAAGCTCCCCAACCCGGGTAGGAGACGCGTGTGTTGTGAAAGGTGAGGTACGCTACAGTATGTGTTCATGAAAACAAGGGCGCATTTTCCGCGTGGAGTTCAACTTTGAAAGTGAAGAATACAACAAATGGCATTTAAAACTTGGTAACATTTCCAATAACTGTTCCTTCTTTATCCTAAAAACGAAGGGTACTGACAGAAGAGTTTGGTTAGGCAAGTGCATATACTTTACTCACAGTTCAACACACATAGGGCAGCTTTATCTCTGATTAAAACGCTCACAGATTTGTTTAGAAGCTAAAGAAATTGTAATGGTGACATAGCATGGCAAAAACCACTTGGTGTACACCATTTGAAACTACCACAAGTAAATTAGAAAACGTCACTGGAGTAAAAAAAAAAAAAAAAGCTCAGCTTTTCAAACAAAGATGATACTCAAAGCTAAGGAGAGAAATCAGTGTCTGGCCATGCATGAGAATATAAAACCACTAAGTATTTGATGGGATATAAAAAATAAAAAATAAATCCTTTTTTTAAGCGGAGCGAAAACACAGGGGATGTTTCATTGGAGAGAACAACCCTAATTTACAATTCATGAAATATAAGCTTCGTTTTAGAAACGTAGCCTCTCAATGAAAACAACGTACACATACCGGTCGGGATGCAGACGCTCCGAGTTGGGTCTCTGGCCAGTTAGGATTGCGCCTTCAGGTCATGTGTTGTGAAGAGGGTTGTTTCATGGATCCGCTTTGCTTCAACTTCGCCACGGAGAAAGTAAAAACAACTGCTCCAACTGCAGTTCTCTACTGGTGTGCTAGAGTCACTGGCAGCCAATGATCCATACATGTCCACAAATGTACACTAACGACGGAAAGCGTGGCGCTCCCTCCGGCGACGGAGACGCGAATGAGCGCTTCTCCTTAGCGCACGGTTTATATAGGCCTTATACGTAATAGTAGACACACGTCAATCGAATGCTGCATCTAATACGACAACATAGGCTATGTAGTAGCAACTGCTGTCAAGCAAAACTTCATGAAGCACGCTGATATTAGCTTTTCAAATATCAATTCGCTGTGCGTAAAAACAGGAACTTTGGTCACTCGCTCTACTCGGACATCCTGAAACGAGTAACCTACAGTTGTTCAGGAAAACACCACAATATCTGGGATGTCGACAGCCATGCAGACTGTAGGCTATTATCCATACTCAGGCAGTGTTGAAAAAATGACTTTGCAGCTCTTGGGCGAATGAACACAGCGAGACCGGGAATTGTACAAAACGGTGAAAACTAAAGGGACATAGAAAACAAAGCTGTCACCCCCAAAAAATAAGCTAAACATTCCAGATGAAAACAAGCACTAAAACTCCCCCAATCCGCCAACTGTTGACAGTCAACTCGTGCAATTTTGTTCGACCTGTTGCTGGCTTAGCCTATATTTCCTACCTATGCATTTAGTTATTTATTTATTTATTTATTTATTTATTTTGCTTTCAAACGGAGGAAGCAAATATTCAAAGGGGTTGGAACATCTACGTACTAGGGAGCAGGCACGCACAGACAGACAGCCTGAAAAAAAAAAAGTTGCACTGGCTGATGGAGAGAAAAGCTTACGGCACCTGGTATTCCCAGGCGGTCTCCCATCCAAGTACTAACCAGGCCCGACGCTGCTTAGCTTCCGAGATCGGACGAGATCGGGCGTGTTCAGCGTGGTATGGCCGTAAGCGAAAGCAACCGGCCAAAGTAACCTACTTAAAGCTCCCCAACCCGGGTTGGAGACGCGTGTGTTGTGAAAGGTGAGGTACGCTACAGTATGTGTTCATGAAAACAAGGGCGCATTTTCCGCGTGGAGTTCAACTTTGAAAGTGAAGAATACAACAAATGGCATTTAAAACTTGGTAACATTTCCAATAACTGTTCCTTCTTTATCCTAAAAACGAAGGGTACTGACAGAAGAGTTTGGTTAGGCAAGTGCATATACTTTACTCACAGTTCAACACACATAGGGCAGCTTTATCTCTGATTAAAACGCTCACAGATTTGTTTAGAAGCTAAAGAAATTGTAATGGTGACATAGCATGGCAAAAACCACTTGGTGTACACCATTTGAAACTACCACAAGTAAATTAGAAAACGTCACTGGAGTAAAAAAAAAAAAAAAAAGCTCAGCTTTTCAAACAAAGATGATACTCAAAGCTAAGGAGAGAAATCAGTGTCTGGCCATGCATGAGAATATAAAACCACTAAGTATTTGATGGGATATAAAAAATAAAATAAAAAATCCTTTTTTTAAGCGGAGCGAAAACACAGGGGATGTTTCATTGGAGAGAACAGCCCTAATTTACAATTCATGAAATATAAGCTTCGTTTTAGAAACGTAGCCTCTCAATGAAAACAACGTACACATACCGGTCGGGATGCAGACGCTCCGAGTTGGGTCTCTGGCCAGTTAGGATTGCGCCTTCAGGTCATGTGTTGTGAAGAGGGTTGTTTCATGGATCCGCTTTGCTTCAACTTCACCACGGAGAAAGTAAAAACAACTGCTCCAACTGCAGTTCTCTACTGGTGTGCTAGAGTCACTGGCAGCCAATGATCCATACATGTCCACAAATGTACACTAACGACGGAAAGCGTGGCGCTCCCTCCGGCGACGGAGACGTGAATGAGCGCTTCTCCTTAGCGCACGGTTTATATAGGCCTTATACGTAATAGTAGACACACGTCAATCGAATGCTGCATCTAATACGACAACATAGGCTATGTAGTAGCAACTGCTGTCAAGCAAAACTTCATGAAGCACGCTGATATTAGCTTTTCAAATATCAATTCGCTGTGCGTAAAAACAGGAACTTTGGTCACTCGCTCTACTCGGACATCCTGAAACGAGTAACCTACAGTTGTTCAGGAAAACACCACAATATCTGGGATGTCGACAGCCATGCAGACTGTAGGCTATTATCCATACTCAGGCAGTGTTGAAAAAATGACTTTGCAGCTCTTGGGCGAATGAACACAGCGAGACCGGGAATTGTACAAAACGGTGAAAACTAAAGGGACATAGAAAACAAAGCTGTCACCCCCAAAAAATAAGCTAAACATTCCAGATGAAAACAAGCACTAAAACTCCCCCAATCCGCCAACTGTTGACAGTCAACTCGTGCAATTTTGTTCGACCTGTTGCTGGCTTAGCCTATATGTCCTACCTATGCATTTAGTTATTTATTTATTTATTTATTTATTTATTTTGCTTTCAAACGGAGGAAGCAAATATTCAAAGGGGTTGGAACATCTACGTACTAGGGAGCAGGCACGCAGAGACAGACAGCCTGAAAAAAAAAAAGTTGCACTGGCTGATGGAGAGAAAAGCTTACGGCACCTGGTATTCCCAGGCGGTCTCCCATCCAAGTACTAACCAGGCCCGACGCTGCTTAGCTTCCGAGATCGGACGAGATCGGGCGTGTTCAGCGTGGTATGGCCGTAAGCGAAAGCAACCGGCCAAAGTAACCTACTTAAAGCTCCCCAACCCGGGTAGGAGACGCGTGTGTTGTGAAAGGTGAGGTACGCTACAGTATGTGTTCATGAAAACAAGGGCGCATTTTCCGCGTGGAGTTCAACTTTGAAAGTGAAGAATACAACAAATGGCATTTAAAACTTGGTAACATTTCCAATAACTGTTCCTTCTTTATCCTAAAAACGAAGGGTACTGACAGAAGAGTTTGGTTAGGCAAGTGCATATACTTTACTCACAGTTCAACACACATAGGGCAGCTTTATCTCTGATTAAAACGCTCACAGATTTGTTTAGAAGCTAAAGAAATTGTAATGGTGACATAGCATGGCAAAAACCACTTGGTGTACACCATTTGAAACTACCACAAGTAAATTAGAAAACGTCACTGGAGTAAAAAAAAAAAAAAAAGCTCAGCTTTTCAAACAAAGATGATACTCAAAGCTAAGGAGAGAAATCAGTGTCTGGCCATGCATGAGAATATAAAACCACTAAGTATTTGATGGGATATAAAAAATAAAAAATAAATCCTTTTTTTAAGCGGAGCGAAAACACAGGGGATGTTTCATTGGAGAGAACAACCCTAATTTACAATTCATGAAATATAAGCTTCGTTTTAGAAACGTAGCCTCTCAATGAAAACAACGTACACATACCGGTCGGGATGCAGACGCTCCGAGTTGGGTCTCTGGCCAGTTAGGATTGCGCCTTCAGGTCATGTGTTGTGAAGAGGGTTGTTTCATGGATCCGCTTTGCTTCAACTTCGCCACGGAGAAAGTAAAAACAACTGCTCCAACTGCAGTTCTCTACTGGTGTGCTAGAGTCACTGGCAGCCAATGATCCATACATGTCCACAAATGTACACTAACGACGGAAAGCGTGGCGCTCCCTCCGGCGACGGAGACGTGAATGAGCGCTTCTCCTTAGCGCACGGTTTATATAGGCCTTATACGTAATAGTAGACACACGTCAATCGAATGCTGCATCTAATACGACAACATAGGCTATGTAGTAGCAACTGCTGTCAAGCAAAACTTCATGAAGCACGCTGATATTAGCTTTTCAAATATCAATTCGCTGTGCGTAAAAACAGGAACTTTGGTCACTCGCTCTACTCGGACATCCTGAAACGAGTAACCTACAGTTGTTCAGGAAAACACCACAATATCTGGGATGTCGACAGCCATGCAGACTGTAGGCTATTATCCATACTCAGGCAGTGTTGAAAAAATGACTTTGCAGCTCTTGGGCGAATGAACACAGCGAGACCGGGAATTGTACAAAACGGTGAAAACTAAAGGGACATAGAAAACAAAGCTGTCACCCCCAAAAAATAAGCTAAACATTCCAGATGAAAACAAGCACTAAAACTCCCCCAATCCGCCAACTGTTGACAGTCAACTCGTGCAATTTTGTTCGACCTGTTGCTGGCTTAGCCTATATTTCCTACCTATGCATTTAGTTATTTATTTATTTATTTATTTATTTATTTTGCTTTCAAACGGAGGAAGCAAATATTCAAAGGGGTTGGAACATCTACGTACTAGGGAGCAGGCACGCACAGACAGACAGCCTGAAAAAAAAAAAGTTGCACTGGCTGATGGAGAGAAAAGCTTACGGCACCTGGTATTCCCAGGCGGTCTCCCATCCAAGTACTAACCAGGCCCGACGCTGCTTAGCTTCCGAGATCGGACGAGATCGGGCGTGTTCAGCGTGGTATGGCCGTAAGCGAAAGCAACCGGCCAAAGTAACCTACTTAAAGCTCCCCAACCCGGGTTGGAGACGCGTGTGTTGTGAAAGGTGAGGTACGCTACAGTATGTGTTCATGAAAACAAGGGCGCATTTTCCGCGTGGAGTTCAACTTTGAAAGTGAAGAATACAACAAATGGCATTTAAAACTTGGTAACATTTCCAATAACTGTTCCTTCTTTATCCTAAAAACGAAGGGTACTGACAGAAGAGTTTGGTTAGGCAAGTGCATATACTTTACTCACAGTTCAACACACATAGGGCAGCTTTATCTCTGATTAAAACGCTCACAGATTTGTTTAGAAGCTAAAGAAATTGTAATGGTGACATAGCATGGCAAAAACCACTTGGTGTACACCATTTGAAACTACCACAAGTAAATTAGAAAACGTCACTGGAGTAAAAAAAAAAAAAAAAAGCTCAGCTTTTCAAACAAAGATGATACTCAAAGCTAAGGAGAGAAATCAGTGTCTGGCCATGCATGAGAATATAAAACCACTAAGTATTTGATGGGATATAAAAAATAAAATAAAAAATCCTTTTTTTAAGCGGAGCGAAAACACAGGGGATGTTTCATTGGAGAGAACAGCCCTAATTTACAATTCATGAAATATAAGCTTCGTTTTAGAAACGTAGCCTCTCAATGAAAACAACGTACACATACCGGTCGGGATGCAGACGCTCCGAGTTGGGTCTCTGGCCAGTTAGGATTGCGCCTTCAGGTCATGTGTTGTGAAGAGGGTTGTTTCATGGATCCGCTTTGCTTCAACTTCGCCACGGAGAAAGTAAAAACAACTGCTCCAACTGCAGTTCTCTACTGGTGTGCTAGAGTCACTGGCAGCCAATGATCCATACATGTCCACAAATGTACACTAACGACGGAAAGCGTGGCGCTCCCTCCGGCGACGGAGACGTGAATGAGCGCTTCTCCTTAGCGCACGGTTTATATAGGCCTTATACGTAATAGTAGACACACGTCAATCGAATGCTGCATCTAATACGACAACATAGGCTATGTAGTAGCAACTGCTGTCAAGCAAAACTTCATGAAGCACGCTGATATTAGCTTTTCAAATATCAATTCGCTGTGCGTAAAAACAGGAACTTTGGTCACTCGCTCTACTCGGACATCCTGAAACGAGTAACCTACAGTTGTTCAGGAAAACACCACAATATCTGGGATGTCGACAGCCATGCAGACTGTAGGCTATTATCCATACTCAGGCAGTGTTGAAAAAATGACTTTGCAGCTCTTGGGCGAATGAACACAGCGAGACCGGGAATTGTACAAAACGGTGAAAACTAAAGGGACATAGAAAACAAAGCTGTCACCCCCAAAAAATAAGCTAAACATTCCAGATGAAAACAAGCACTAAAACTCCCCCAATCCGCCAACTGTTGACAGTCAACTCGTGCAATTTTGTTCGACCTGTTGCTGGCTTAGCCTATATGTCCTACCTATGCATTTAGTTATTTATTTATTTATTTATTTATTTATTTTGCTTTCAAACGGAGGAAGCAAATATTCAAAGGGGTTGGAACATCTACGTACTAGGGAGCAGGCACGCAGAGACAGACAGCCTGAAAAAAAAAAAGTTGCACTGGCTGATGGAGAGAAAAGCTTACGGCACCTGGTATTCCCAGGCGGTCTCCCATCCAAGTACTAACCAGGCCCGACGCTGCTTAGCTTCCGAGATCGGACGAGATCGGGCGTGTTCAGCGTGGTATGGCCGTAAGCGAAAGCAACCGGCCAAAGTAACCTACTTAAAGCTCCCCAACCCGGGTAGGAGACGCGTGTGTTGTGAAAGGTGAGGTACGCTACAGTATGTGTTCATGAAAACAAGGGCGCATTTTCCGCGTGGAGTTCAACTTTGAAAGTGAAGAATACAACAAATGGCATTTAAAACTTGGTAACATTTCCAATAACTGTTCCTTCTTTATCCTAAAAACGAAGGGTACTGACAGAAGAGTTTGGTTAGGCAAGTGCATATACTTTACTCACAGTTCAACACACATAGGGCAGCTTTATCTCTGATTAAAACGCTCACAGATTTGTTTAGAAGCTAAAGAAATTGTAATGGTGACATAGCATGGCAAAAACCACTTGGTGTACACCATTTGAAACTACCACAAGTAAATTAGAAAACGTCACTGGAGTAAAAAAAAAAAAAAAAGCTCAGCTTTTCAAACAAAGATGATACTCAAAGCTAAGGAGAGAAATCAGTGTCTGGCCATGCATGAGAATATAAAACCACTAAGTATTTGATGGGATATAAAAAATAAAAAATAAATCCTTTTTTTAAGCGGAGCGAAAACACAGGGGATGTTTCATTGGAGAGAACAACCCTAATTTACAATTCATGAAATATAAGCTTCGTTTTAGAAACGTAGCCTCTCAATGAAAACAACGTACACATACCGGTCGGGATGCAGACGCTCCGAGTTGGGTCTCTGGCCAGTTAGGATTGCGCCTTCAGGTCATGTGTTGTGAAGAGGGTTGTTTCATGGATCCGCTTTGCTTCAACTTCGCCACGGAGAAAGTAAAAACAACTGCTCCAACTGCAGTTCTCTACTGGTGTGCTAGAGTCACTGGCAGCCAATGATCCATACATGTCCACAAATGTACACTAACGACGGAAAGCGTGGCGCTCCCTCCGGCGACGGAGACGTGAATGAGCGCTTCTCCTTAGCGCACGGTTTATATAGGCCTTATACGTAATAGTAGACACACGTCAATCGAATGCTGCATCTAATACGACAACATAGGCTATGTAGTAGCAACTGCTGTCAAGCAAAACTTCATGAAGCACGCTGATATTAGCTTTTCAAATATCAATTCGCTGTGCGTAAAAACAGGAACTTTGGTCACTCGCTCTACTCGGACATCCTGAAACGAGTAACCTACAGTTGTTCAGGAAAACACCACAATATCTGGGATGTCGACAGCCATGCAGACTGTAGGCTATTATCCATACTCAGGCAGTGTTGAAAAAATGACTTTGCAGCTCTTGGGCGAATGAACACAGCGAGACCGGGAATTGTACAAAACGGTGAAAACTAAAGGGACATAGAAAACAAAGCTGTCACCCCCAAAAAATAAGCTAAACATTCCAGATGAAAACAAGCACTAAAACTCCCCCAATCCGCCAACTGTTGACAGTCAACTCGTGCAATTTTGTTCGACCTGTTGCTGGCTTAGCCTATATTTCCTACCTATGCATTTAGTTATTTATTTATTTATTTATTTATTTATTTTGCTTTCAAACGGAGGAAGCAAATATTCAAAGGGGTTGGAACATCTACGTACTAGGGAGCAGGCACGCACAGACAGACAGCCTGAAAAAAAAAAAGTTGCACTGGCTGATGGAGAGAAAAGCTTACGGCACCTGGTATTCCCAGGCGGTCTCCCATCCAAGTACTAACCAGGCCCGACGCTGCTTAGCTTCCGAGATCGGACGAGATCGGGCGTGTTCAGCGTGGTATGGCCGTAAGCGAAAGCAACCGGCCAAAGTAACCTACTTAAAGCTCCCCAACCCGGGTTGGAGACGCGTGTGTTGTGAAAGGTGAGGTACGCTACAGTATGTGTTCATGAAAACAAGGGCGCATTTTCCGCGTGGAGTTCAACTTTGAAAGTGAAGAATACAACAAATGGCATTTAAAACTTGGTAACATTTCCAATAACTGTTCCTTCTTTATCCTAAAAACGAAGGGTACTGACAGAAGAGTTTGGTTAGGCAAGTGCATATACTTTACTCACAGTTCAACACACATAGGGCAGCTTTATCTCTGATTAAAACGCTCACAGATTTGTTTAGAAGCTAAAGAAATTGTAATGGTGACATAGCATGGCAAAAACCACTTGGTGTACACCATTTGAAACTACCACAAGTAAATTAGAAAACGTCACTGGAGTAAAAAAAAAAAAAAAAAGCTCAGCTTTTCAAACAAAGATGATACTCAAAGCTAAGGAGAGAAATCAGTGTCTGGCCATGCATGAGAATATAAAACCACTAAGTATTTGATGGGATATAAAAAATAAAATAAAAAATCCTTTTTTTAAGCGGAGCGAAAACACAGGGGATGTTTCATTGGAGAGAACAGCCCTAATTTACAATTCATGAAATATAAGCTTCGTTTTAGAAACGTAGCCTCTCAATGAAAACAACGTACACATACCGGTCGGGATGCAGACGCTCCGAGTTGGGTCTCTGGCCAGTTAGGATTGCGCCTTCAGGTCATGTGTTGTGAAGAGGGTTGTTTCATGGATCCGCTTTGCTTCAACTTCGCCACGGAGAAAGTAAAAACAACTGCTCCAACTGCAGTTCTCTACTGGTGTGCTAGAGTCACTGGCAGCCAATGATCCATACATGTCCACAAATGTACACTAACGACGGAAAGCGTGGCGCTCCCTCCGGCGACGGAGACGTGAATGAGCGCTTCTCCTTAGCGCACGGTTTATATAGGCCTTATACGTAATAGTAGACACACGTCAATCGAATGCTGCATCTAATACGACAACATAGGCTATGTAGTAGCAACTGCTGTCAAGCAAAACTTCATGAAGCACGCTGATATTAGCTTTTCAAATATCAATTCGCTGTGCGTAAAAACAGGAACTTTGGTCACTCGCTCTACTCGGACATCCTGAAACGAGTAACCTACAGTTGTTCAGGAAAACACCACAATATCTGGGATGTCGACAGCCATGCAGACTGTAGGCTATTATCCATACTCAGGCAGTGTTGAAAAAATGACTTTGCAGCTCTTGGGCGAATGAACACAGCGAGACCGGGAATTGTACAAAACGGTGAAAACTAAAGGGACATAGAAAACAAAGCTGTCACCCCCAAAAAATAAGCTAAACATTCCAGATGAAAACAAGCACTAAAACTCCCCCAATCCGCCAACTGTTGACAGTCAACTCGTGCAATTTTGTTCGACCTGTTGCTGGCTTAGCCTATATGTCCTACCTATGCATTTAGTTATTTATTTATTTATTTATTTATTTATTTTGCTTTCAAACGGAGGAAGCAAATATTCAAAGGGGTTGGAACATCTACGTACTAGGGAGCAGGCACGCAGAGACAGACAGCCTGAAAAAAAAAAAGTTGCACTGGCTGATGGAGAGAAAAGCTTACGGCACCTGGTATTCCCAGGCGGTCTCCCATCCAAGTACTAACCAGGCCCGACGCTGCTTAGCTTCCGAGATCGGACGAGATCGGGCGTGTTCAGCGTGGTATGGCCGTAAGCGAAAGCAACCGGCCAAAGTAACCTACTTAAAGCTCCCCAACCCGGGTAGGAGACGCGTGTGTTGTGAAAGGTGAGGTACGCTACAGTATGTGTTCATGAAAACAAGGGCGCATTTTCCGCGTGGAGTTCAACTTTGAAAGTGAAGAATACAACAAATGGCATTTAAAACTTGGTAACATTTCCAATAACTGTTCCTTCTTTATCCTAAAAACGAAGGGTACTGACAGAAGAGTTTGGTTAGGCAAGTGCATATACTTTACTCACAGTTCAACACACATAGGGCAGCTTTATCTCTGATTAAAACGCTCACAGATTTGTTTAGAAGCTAAAGAAATTGTAATGGTGACATAGCATGGCAAAAACCACTTGGTGTACACCATTTGAAACTACCACAAGTAAATTAGAAAACGTCACTGGAGTAAAAAAAAAAAAAAAAGCTCAGCTTTTCAAACAAAGATGATACTCAAAGCTAAGGAGAGAAATCAGTGTCTGGCCATGCATGAGAATATAAAACCACTAAGTATTTGATGGGATATAAAAAATAAAAAATAAATCCTTTTTTTAAGCGGAGCGAAAACACAGGGGATGTTTCATTGGAGAGAACAACCCTAATTTACAATTCATGAAATATAAGCTTCGTTTTAGAAACGTAGCCTCTCAATGAAAACAACGTACACATACCGGTCGGGATGCAGACGCTCCGAGTTGGGTCTCTGGCCAGTTAGGATTGCGCCTTCAGGTCATGTGTTGTGAAGAGGGTTGTTTCATGGATCCGCTTTGCTTCAACTTCGCCACGGAGAAAGTAAAAACAACTGCTCCAACTGCAGTTCTCTACTGGTGTGCTAGAGTCACTGGCAGCCAATGATCCATACATGTCCACAAATGTACACTAACGACGGAAAGCGTGGCGCTCCCTCCGGCGACGGAGACGTGAATGAGCGCTTCTCCTTAGCGCACGGTTTATATAGGCCTTATACGTAATAGTAGACACACGTCAATCGAATGCTGCATCTAATACGACAACATAGGCTATGTAGTAGCAACTGCTGTCAAGCAAAACTTCATGAAGCACGCTGATATTAGCTTTTCAAATATCAATTCGCTGTGCGTAAAAACAGGAACTTTGGTCACTCGCTCTACTCGGACATCCTGAAACGAGTAACCTACAGTTGTTCAGGAAAACACCACAATATCTGGGATGTCGACAGCCATGCAGACTGTAGGCTATTATCCATACTCAGGCAGTGTTGAAAAAATGACTTTGCAGCTCTTGGGCGAATGAACACAGCGAGACCGGGAATTGTACAAAACGGTGAAAACTAAAGGGACATAGAAAACAAAGCTGTCACCCCCAAAAAATAAGCTAAACATTCCAGATGAAAACAAGCACTAAAACTCCCCCAATCCGCCAACTGTTGACAGTCAACTCGTGCAATTTTGTTCGACCTGTTGCTGGCTTAGCCTATATTTCCTACCTATGCATTTAGTTATTTATTTATTTATTTATTTATTTATTTTGCTTTCAAACGGAGGAAGCAAATATTCAAAGGGGTTGGAACATCTACGTACTAGGGAGCAGGCACGCACAGACAGACAGCCTGAAAAAAAAAAAGTTGCACTGGCTGATGGAGAGAAAAGCTTACGGCACCTGGTATTCCCAGGCGGTCTCCCATCCAAGTACTAACCAGGCCCGACGCTGCTTAGCTTCCGAGATCGGACGAGATCGGGCGTGTTCAGCGTGGTATGGCCGTAAGCGAAAGCAACCGGCCAAAGTAACCTACTTAAAGCTCCCCAACCCGGGTTGGAGACGCGTGTGTTGTGAAAGGTGAGGTACGCTACAGTATGTGTTCATGAAAACAAGGGCGCATTTTCCGCGTGGAGTTCAACTTTGAAAGTGAAGAATACAACAAATGGCATTTAAAACTTGGTAACATTTCCAATAACTGTTCCTTCTTTATCCTAAAAACGAAGGGTACTGACAGAAGAGTTTGGTTAGGCAAGTGCATATACTTTACTCACAGTTCAACACACATAGGGCAGCTTTATCTCTGATTAAAACGCTCACAGATTTGTTTAGAAGCTAAAGAAATTGTAATGGTGACATAGCATGGCAAAAACCACTTGGTGTACACCATTTGAAACTACCACAAGTAAATTAGAAAACGTCACTGGAGTAAAAAAAAAAAAAAAAAGCTCAGCTTTTCAAACAAAGATGATACTCAAAGCTAAGGAGAGAAATCAGTGTCTGGCCATGCATGAGAATATAAAACCACTAAGTATTTGATGGGATATAAAAAATAAAATAAAAAATCCTTTTTTTAAGCGGAGCGAAAACACAGGGGATGTTTCATTGGAGAGAACAGCCCTAATTTACAATTCATGAAATATAAGCTTCGTTTTAGAAACGTAGCCTCTCAATGAAAACAACGTACACATACCGGTCGGGATGCAGACGCTCCGAGTTGGGTCTCTGGCCAGTTAGGATTGCGCCTTCAGGTCATGTGTTGTGAAGAGGGTTGTTTCATGGATCCGCTTTGCTTCAACTTCGCCACGGAGAAAGTAAAAACAACTGCTCCAACTGCAGTTCTCTACTGGTGTGCTAGAGTCACTGGCAGCCAATGATCCATACATGTCCACAAATGTACACTAACGACGGAAAGCGTGGCGCTCCCTCCGGCGACGGAGACGTGAATGAGCGCTTCTCCTTAGCGCACGGTTTATATAGGCCTTATACGTAATAGTAGACACACGTCAATCGAATGCTGCATCTAATACGACAACATAGGCTATGTAGTAGCAACTGCTGTCAAGCAAAACTTCATGAAGCACGCTGATATTAGCTTTTCAAATATCAATTCGCTGTGCGTAAAAACAGGAACTTTGGTCACTCGCTCTACTCGGACATCCTGAAACGAGTAACCTACAGTTGTTCAGGAAAACACCACAATATCTGGGATGTCGACAGCCATGCAGACTGTAGGCTATTATCCATACTCAGGCAGTGTTGAAAAAATGACTTTGCAGCTCTTGGGCGAATGAACACAGCGAGACCGGGAATTGTACAAAACGGTGAAAACTAAAGGGACATAGAAAACAAAGCTGTCACCCCCAAAAAATAAGCTAAACATTCCAGATGAAAACAAGCACTAAAACTCCCCCAATCCGCCAACTGTTGACAGTCAACTCGTGCAATTTTGTTCGACCTGTTGCTGGCTTAGCCTATATTTCCTACCTATGCATTTAGTTATTTATTTATTTATTTATTTATTTATTTTGCTTTCAAACGGAGGAAGCAAATATTCAAAGGGGTTGGAACATCTACGTACTAGGGAGCAGGCACGCACAGACAGACAGCCTGAAAAAAAAAAAGTTGCACTGGCTGATGGAGAGAAAAGCTTACGGCACCTGGTATTCCCAGGCGGTCTCCCATCCAAGTACTAACCAGGCCCGACGCTGCTTAGCTTCCGAGATCGGACGAGATCGGGCGTGTTCAGCGTGGTATGGCCGTAAGCGAAAGCAACCGGCCAAAGTAACCTACTTAAAGCTCCCCAACCCGGGTTGGAGACGCGTGTGTTGTGAAAGGTGAGGTACGCTACAGTATGTGTTCATGAAAACAAGGGCGCATTTTCCGCGTGGAGTTCAACTTTGAAAGTGAAGAATACAACAAATGGCATTTAAAACTTGGTAACATTTCCAATAACTGTTCCTTCTTTATCCTAAAAACGAAGGGTACTGACAGAAGAGTTTGGTTAGGCAAGTGCATATACTTTACTCACAGTTCAACACACATAGGGCAGCTTTATCTCTGATTAAAACGCTCACAGATTTGTTTAGAAGCTAAAGAAATTGTAATGGTGACATAGCATGGCAAAAACCACTTGGTGTACACCATTTGAAACTACCACAAGTAAATTAGAAAACGTCACTGGAGTAAAAAAAAAAAAAAAAAGCTCAGCTTTTCAAACAAAGATGATACTCAAAGCTAAGGAGAGAAATCAGTGTCTGGCCATGCATGAGAATATAAAACCACTAAGTATTTGATGGGATATAAAAAATAAAATAAAAAATCCTTTTTTTAAGCGGAGCGAAAACACAGGGGATGTTTCATTGGAGAGAACAGCCCTAATTTACAATTCATGAAATATAAGCTTCGTTTTAGAAACGTAGCCTCTCAATGAAAACAACGTACACATACCGGTCGGGATGCAGACGCTCCGAGTTGGGTCTCTGGCCAGTTAGGATTGCGCCTTCAGGTCATGTGTTGTGAAGAGGGTTGTTTCATGGATCCGCTTTGCTTCAACTTCGCCACGGAGAAAGTAAAAACAACTGCTCCAACTGCAGTTCTCTACTGGTGTGCTAGAGTCACTGGCAGCCAATGATCCATACATGTCCACAAATGTACACTAACGACGGAAAGCGTGGCGCTCCCTCCGGCGACGGAGACGTGAATGAGCGCTTCTCCTTAGCGCACGGTTTATATAGGCCTTATACGTAATAGTAGACACACGTCAATCGAATGCTGCATCTAATACGACAACATAGGCTATGTAGTAGCAACTGCTGTCAAGCAAAACTTCATGAAGCACGCTGATATTAGCTTTTCAAATATCAATTCGCTGTGCGTAAAAACAGGAACTTTGGTCACTCGCTCTACTCGGACATCCTGAAACGAGTAACCTACAGTTGTTCAGGAAAACACCACAATATCTGGGATGTCGACAGCCATGCAGACTGTAGGCTATTATCCATACTCAGGCAGTGTTGAAAAAATGACTTTGCAGCTCTTGGGCGAATGAACACAGCGAGACCGGGAATTGTACAAAACGGTGAAAACTAAAGGGACATAGAAAACAAAGCTGTCACCCCCAAAAAATAAGCTAAACATTCCAGATGAAAACAAGCACTAAAACTCCCCCAATCCGCCAACTGTTGACAGTCAACTCGTGCAATTTTGTTCGACCTGTTGCTGGCTTAGCCTATATGTCCTACCTATGCATTTAGTTATTTATTTATTTATTTATTTATTTATTTTGCTTTCAAACGGAGGAAGCAAATATTCAAAGGGGTTGGAACATCTACGTACTAGGGAGCAGGCACGCAGAGACAGACAGCCTGAAAAAAAAAAAGTTGCACTGGCTGATGGAGAGAAAAGCTTACGGCACCTGGTATTCCCAGGCGGTCTCCCATCCAAGTACTAACCAGGCCCGACGCTGCTTAGCTTCCGAGATCGGACGAGATCGGGCGTGTTCAGCGTGGTATGGCCGTAAGCGAAAGCAACCGGCCAAAGTAACCTACTTAAAGCTCCCCAACCCGGGTAGGAGACGCGTGTGTTGTGAAAGGTGAGGTACGCTACAGTATGTGTTCATGAAAACAAGGGCGCATTTTCCGCGTGGAGTTCAACTTTGAAAGTGAAGAATACAACAAATGGCATTTAAAACTTGGTAACATTTCCAATAACTGTTCCTTCTTTATCCTAAAAACGAAGGGTACTGACAGAAGAGTTTGGTTAGGCAAGTGCATATACTTTACTCACAGTTCAACACACATAGGGCAGCTTTATCTCTGATTAAAACGCTCACAGATTTGTTTAGAAGCTAAAGAAATTGTAATGGTGACATAGCATGGCAAAAACCACTTGGTGTACACCATTTGAAACTACCACAAGTAAATTAGAAAACGTCACTGGAGTAAAAAAAAAAAAAAAAGCTCAGCTTTTCAAACAAAGATGATACTCAAAGCTAAGGAGAGAAATCAGTGTCTGGCCATGCATGAGAATATAAAACCACTAAGTATTTGATGGGATATAAAAAATAAAAAATAAATCCTTTTTTTAAGCGGAGCGAAAACACAGGGGATGTTTCATTGGAGAGAACAACCCTAATTTACAATTCATGAAATATAAGCTTCGTTTTAGAAACGTAGCCTCTCAATGAAAACAACGTACACATACCGGTCGGGATGCAGACGCTCCGAGTTGGGTCTCTGGCCAGTTAGGATTGCGCCTTCAGGTCATGTGTTGTGAAGAGGGTTGTTTCATGGATCCGCTTTGCTTCAACTTCGCCACGGAGAAAGTAAAAACAACTGCTCCAACTGCAGTTCTCTACTGGTGTGCTAGAGTCACTGGCAGCCAATGATCCATACATGTCCACAAATGTACACTAACGACGGAAAGCGTGGCGCTCCCTCCGGCGACGGAGACGCGAATGAGCGCTTCTCCTTAGCGCACGGTTTATATAGGCCTTATACGTAATAGTAGACACACGTCAATCGAATGCTGCATCTAATACGACAACATAGGCTATGTAGTAGCAACTGCTGTCAAGCAAAACTTCATGAAGCACGCTGATATTAGCTTTTCAAATATCAATTCGCTGTGCGTAAAAACAGGAACTTTGGTCACTCGCTCTACTCGGACATCCTGAAACGAGTAACCTACAGTTGTTCAGGAAAACACCACAATATCTGGGATGTCGACAGCCATGCAGACTGTAGGCTATTATCCATACTCAGGCAGTGTTGAAAAAATGACTTTGCAGCTCTTGGGCGAATGAACACAGCGAGACCGGGAATTGTACAAAACGGTGAAAACTAAAGGGACATAGAAAACAAAGCTGTCACCCCCAAAAAATAAGCTAAACATTCCAGATGAAAACAAGCACTAAAACTCCCCCAATCCGCCAACTGTTGACAGTCAACTCGTGCAATTTTGTTCGACCTGTTGCTGGCTTAGCCTATATTTCCTACCTATGCATTTAGTTATTTATTTATTTATTTATTTATTTATTTTGCTTTCAAACGGAGGAAGCAAATATTCAAAGGGGTTGGAACATCTACGTACTAGGGAGCAGGCACGCACAGACAGACAGCCTGAAAAAAAAAAAGTTGCACTGGCTGATGGAGAGAAAAGCTTACGGCACCTGGTATTCCCAGGCGGTCTCCCATCCAAGTACTAACCAGGCCCGACGCTGCTTAGCTTCCGAGATCGGACGAGATCGGGCGTGTTCAGCGTGGTATGGCCGTAAGCGAAAGCAACCGGCCAAAGTAACCTACTTAAAGCTCCCCAACCCGGGTTGGAGACGCGTGTGTTGTGAAAGGTGAGGTACGCTACAGTATGTGTTCATGAAAACAAGGGCGCATTTTCCGCGTGGAGTTCAACTTTGAAAGTGAAGAATACAACAAATGGCATTTAAAACTTGGTAACATTTCCAATAACTGTTCCTTCTTTATCCTAAAAACGAAGGGTACTGACAGAAGAGTTTGGTTAGGCAAGTGCATATACTTTACTCACAGTTCAACACACATAGGGCAGCTTTATCTCTGATTAAAACGCTCACAGATTTGTTTAGAAGCTAAAGAAATTGTAATGGTGACATAGCATGGCAAAAACCACTTGGTGTACACCATTTGAAACTACCACAAGTAAATTAGAAAACGTCACTGGAGTAAAAAAAAAAAAAAAAAGCTCAGCTTTTCAAACAAAGATGATACTCAAAGCTAAGGAGAGAAATCAGTGTCTGGCCATGCATGAGAATATACAACCACTAAGTATTTGATGGGATATAAAAAATAAAATAAAAAATCCTTTTTTTAAGCGGAGCGAAAACACAGGGGATGTTTCATTGGAGAGAACAGCCCTAATTTACAATTCATGAAATATAAGCTTCGTTTTAGAAACGTAGCCTCTCAATGAAAACAACGTACACATACCGGTCGGGATGCAGACGCTCCGAGTTGGGTCTCTGGCCAGTTAGGATTGCGCCTTCAGGTCATGTGTTGTGAAGAGGGTTGTTTCATGGATCCGCTTTGCTTCAACTTCGCCACGGAGAAAGTAAAAACAACTGCTCCAACTGCAGTTCTCTACTGGTGTGCTAGAGTCACTGGCAGCCAATGATCCATACATGTCCACAAATGTACACTAACGACGGAAAGCGTGGCGCTCCCTCCGGCGACGGAGACGTGAATGAGCGCTTCTCCTTAGCGCACGGTTTATATAGGCCTTATACGTAATAGTAGACACACGTCAATCGAATGCTGCATCTAATACGACAACATAGGCTATGTAGTAGCAACTGCTGTCAAGCAAAACTTCATGAAGCACGCTGATATTAGCTTTTCAAATATCAATTCGCTGTGCGTAAAAACAGGAACTTTGGTCACTCGCTCTACTCGGACATCCTGAAACGAGTAACCTACAGTTGTTCAGGAAAACACCACAATATCTGGGATGTCGACAGCCATGCAGACTGTAGGCTATTATCCATACTCAGGCAGTGTTGAAAAAATGACTTTGCAGCTCTTGGGCGAATGAACACAGCGAGACCGGGAATTGTACAAAACGGTGAAAACTAAAGGGACATAGAAAACAAAGCTGTCACCCCCAAAAAATAAGCTAAACATTCCAGATGAAAACAAGCACTAAAACTCCCCCAATCCGCCAACTGTTGACAGTCAACTCGTGCAATTTTGTTCGACCTGTTGCTGGCTTAGCCTATATGTCCTACCTATGCATTTAGTTATTTATTTATTTATTTATTTATTTATTTTGCTTTCAAACGGAGGAAGCAAATATTCAAAGGGGTTGGAACATCTACGTACTAGGGAGCAGGCACGCAGAGACAGACAGCCTGAAAAAAAAAAAGTTGCACTGGCTGATGGAGAGAAAAGCTTACGGCACCTGGTATTCCCAGGCGGTCTCCCATCCAAGTACTAACCAGGCCCGACGCTGCTTAGCTTCCGAGATCGGACGAGATCGGGCGTGTTCAGCGTGGTATGGCCGTAAGCGAAAGCAACCGGCCAAAGTAACCTACTTAAAGCTCCCCAACCCGGGTAGGAGACGCGTGTGTTGTGAAAGGTGAGGTACGCTACAGTATGTGTTCATGAAAACAAGGGCGCATTTTCCGCGTGGAGTTCAACTTTGAAAGTGAAGAATACAACAAATGGCATTTAAAACTTGGTAACATTTCCAATAACTGTTCCTTCTTTATCCTAAAAACGAAGGGTACTGACAGAAGAGTTTGGTTAGGCAAGTGCATATACTTTACTCACAGTTCAACACACATAGGGCAGCTTTATCTCTGATTAAAACGCTCACAGATTTGTTTAGAAGCTAAAGAAATTGTAATGGTGACATAGCATGGCAAAAACCACTTGGTGTACACCATTTGAAACTACCACAAGTAAATTAGAAAACGTCACTGGAGTAAAAAAAAAAAAAAAAGCTCAGCTTTTCAAACAAAGATGATACTCAAAGCTAAGGAGAGAAATCAGTGTCTGGCCATGCATGAGAATATAAAACCACTAAGTATTTGATGGGATATAAAAAATAAAAAATAAATCCTTTTTTTAAGCGGAGCGAAAACACAGGGGATGTTTCATTGGAGAGAACAACCCTAATTTACAATTCATGAAATATAAGCTTCGTTTTAGAAACGTAGCCTCTCAATGAAAACAACGTACACATACCGGTCGGGATGCAGACGCTCCGAGTTGGGTCTCTGGCCAGTTAGGATTGCGCCTTCAGGTCATGTGTTGTGAAGAGGGTTGTTTCATGGATCCGCTTTGCTTCAACTTCGCCACGGAGAAAGTAAAAACAACTGCTCCAACTGCAGTTCTCTACTGGTGTGCTAGAGTCACTGGCAGCCAATGATCCATACATGTCCACAAATGTACACTAACGACGGAAAGCGTGGCGCTCCCTCCGGCGACGGAGACGCGAATGAGCGCTTCTCCTTAGCGCACGGTTTATATAGGCCTTATACGTAATAGTAGACACACGTCAATCGAATGCTGCATCTAATACGACAACATAGGCTATGTAGTAGCAACTGCTGTCAAGCAAAACTTCATGAAGCACGCTGATATTAGCTTTTCAAATATCAATTCGCTGTGCGTAAAAACAGGAACTTTGGTCACTCGCTCTACTCGGACATCCTGAAACGAGTAACCTACAGTTGTTCAGGAAAACACCACAATATCTGGGATGTCGACAGCCATGCAGACTGTAGGCTATTATCCATACTCAGGCAGTGTTGAAAAAATGACTTTGCAGCTCTTGGGCGAATGAACACAGCGAGACCGGGAATTGTACAAAACGGTGAAAACTAAAGGGACATAGAAAACAAAGCTGTCACCCCCAAAAAATAAGCTAAACATTCCAGATGAAAACAAGCACTAAAACTCCCCCAATCCGCCAACTGTTGACAGTCAACTCGTGCAATTTTGTTCGACCTGTTGCTGGCTTAGCCTATATTTCCTACCTATGCATTTAGTTATTTATTTATTTATTTATTTATTTATTTTGCTTTCAAACGGAGGAAGCAAATATTCAAAGGGGTTGGAACATCTACGTACTAGGGAGCAGGCACGCACAGACAGACAGCCTGAAAAAAAAAAAGTTGCACTGGCTGATGGAGAGAAAAGCTTACGGCACCTGGTATTCCCAGGCGGTCTCCCATCCAAGTACTAACCAGGCCCGACGCTGCTTAGCTTCCGAGATCGGACGAGATCGGGCGTGTTCAGCGTGGTATGGCCGTAAGCGAAAGCAACCGGCCAAAGTAACCTACTTAAAGCTCCCCAACCCGGGTTGGAGACGCGTGTGTTGTGAAAGGTGAGGTACGCTACAGTATGTGTTCATGAAAACAAGGGCGCATTTTCCGCGTGGAGTTCAACTTTGAAAGTGAAGAATACAACAAATGGCATTTAAAACTTGGTAACATTTCCAATAACTGTTCCTTCTTTATCCTAAAAACGAAGGGTACTGACAGAAGAGTTTGGTTAGGCAAGTGCATATACTTTACTCACAGTTCAACACACATAGGGCAGCTTTATCTCTGATTAAAACGCTCACAGATTTGTTTAGAAGCTAAAGAAATTGTAATGGTGACATAGCATGGCAAAAACCACTTGGTGTACACCATTTGAAACTACCACAAGTAAATTAGAAAACGTCACTGGAGTAAAAAAAAAAAAAAAAAGCTCAGCTTTTCAAACAAAGATGATACTCAAAGCTAAGGAGAGAAATCAGTGTCTGGCCATGCATGAGAATATAAAACCACTAAGTATTTGATGGGATATAAAAAATAAAATAAAAAATCCTTTTTTTAAGCGGAGCGAAAACACAGGGGATGTTTCATTGGAGAGAACAGCCCTAATTTACAATTCATGAAATATAAGCTTCGTTTTAGAAACGTAGCCTCTCAATGAAAACAACGTACACATACCGGTCGGGATGCAGACGCTCCGAGTTGGGTCTCTGGCCAGTTAGGATTGCGCCTTCAGGTCATGTGTTGTGAAGAGGGTTGTTTCATGGATCCGCTTTGCTTCAACTTCGCCACGGAGAAAGTAAAAACAACTGCTCCAACTGCAGTTCTCTACTGGTGTGCTAGAGTCACTGGCAGCCAATGATCCATACATGTCCACAAATGTACACTAACGACGGAAAGCGTGGCGCTCCCTCCGGCGACGGAGACGCGAATGAGCGCTTCTCCTTAGCGCACGGTTTATATAGGCCTTATACGTAATAGTAGACACACGTCAATCGAATGCTGCATCTAATACGACAACATAGGCTATGTAGTAGCAACTGCTGTCAAGCAAAACTTCATGAAGCACGCTGATATTAGCTTTTCAAATATCAATTCGCTGTGCGTAAAAACAGGAACTTTGGTCACTCGCTCTACTCGGACATCCTGAAACGAGTAACCTACAGTTGTTCAGGAAAACACCACAATATCTGGGATGTCGACAGCCATGCAGACTGTAGGCTATTATCCATACTCAGGCAGTGTTGAAAAAATGACTTTGCAGCTCTTGGGCGAATGAACACAGCGAGACCGGGAATTGTACAAAACGGTGAAAACTAAAGGGACATAGAAAACAAAGCTGTCACCCCCAAAAAATAAGCTAAACATTCCAGATGAAAACAAGCACTAAAACTCCCCCAATCCGCCAACTGTTGACAGTCAACTCGTGCAATTTTGTTCGACCTGTTGCTGGCTTAGCCTATATTTCCTACCTATGCATTTAGTTATTTATTTATTTATTTATTTATTTATTTTGCTTTCAAACGGAGGAAGCAAATATTCAAAGGGGTTGGAACATCTACGTACTAGGGAGCAGGCACGCACAGACAGACAGCCTGAAAAAAAAAAAGTTGCACTGGCTGATGGAGAGAAAAGCTTACGGCACCTGGTATTCCCAGGCGGTCTCCCATCCAAGTACTAACCAGGCCCGACGCTGCTTAGCTTCCGAGATCGGACGAGATCGGGCGTGTTCAGCGTGGTATGGCCGTAAGCGAAAGCAACCGGCCAAAGTAACCTACTTAAAGCTCCCCAACCCGGGTTGGAGACGCGTGTGTTGTGAAAGGTGAGGTACGCTACAGTATGTGTTCATGAAAACAAGGGCGCATTTTCCGCGTGGAGTTCAACTTTGAAAGTGAAGAATACAACAAATGGCATTTAAAACTTGGTAACATTTCCAATAACTGTTCCTTCTTTATCCTAAAAACGAAGGGTACTGACAGAAGAGTTTGGTTAGGCAAGTGCATATACTTTACTCACAGTTCAACACACATAGGGCAGCTTTATCTCTGATTAAAACGCTCACAGATTTGTTTAGAAGCTAAAGAAATTGTAATGGTGACATAGCATGGCAAAAACCACTTGGTGTACACCATTTGAAACTACCACAAGTAAATTAGAAAACGTCACTGGAGTAAAAAAAAAAAAAAAAAGCTCAGCTTTTCAAACAAAGATGATACTCAAAGCTAAGGAGAGAAATCAGTGTCTGGCCATGCATGAGAATATAAAACCACTAAGTATTTGATGGGATATAAAAAATAAAATAAAAAATCCTTTTTTTAAGCGGAGCGAAAACACAGGGGATGTTTCATTGGAGAGAACAGCCCTAATTTACAATTCATGAAATATAAGCTTCGTTTTAGAAACGTAGCCTCTCAATGAAAACAACGTACACATACCGGTCGGGATGCAGACGCTCCGAGTTGGGTCTCTGGCCAGTTAGGATTGCGCCTTCAGGTCATGTGTTGTGAAGAGGGTTGTTTCATGGATCCGCTTTGCTTCAACTTCGCCACGGAGAAAGTAAAAACAACTGCTCCAACTGCAGTTCTCTACTGGTGTGCTAGAGTCACTGGCAGCCAATGATCCATACATGTCCACAAATGTACACTAACGACGGAAAGCGTGGCGCTCCCTCCGGCGACGGAGACGTGAATGAGCGCTTCTCCTTAGCGCACGGTTTATATAGGCCTTATACGTAATAGTAGACACACGTCAATCGAATGCTGCATCTAATACGACAACATAGGCTATGTAGTAGCAACTGCTGTCAAGCAAAACTTCATGAAGCACGCTGATATTAGCTTTTCAAATATCAATTCGCTGTGCGTAAAAACAGGAACTTTGGTCACTCGCTCTACTCGGACATCCTGAAACGAGTAACCTACAGTTGTTCAGGAAAACACCACAATATCTGGGATGTCGACAGCCATGCAGACTGTAGGCTATTATCCATACTCAGGCAGTGTTGAAAAAATGACTTTGCAGCTCTTGGGCGAATGAACACAGCGAGACCGGGAATTGTACAAAACGGTGAAAACTAAAGGGACATAGAAAACAAAGCTGTCACCCCCAAAAAATAAGCTAAACATTCCAGATGAAAACAAGCACTAAAACTCCCCCAATCCGCCAACTGTTGACAGTCAACTCGTGCAATTTTGTTCGACCTGTTGCTGGCTTAGCCTATATTTCCTACCTATGCATTTAGTTATTTATTTATTTATTTATTTATTTATTTTGCTTTCAAACGGAGGAAGCAAATATTCAAAGGGGTTGGAACATCTACGTACTAGGGAGCAGGCACGCACAGACAGACAGCCTGAAAAAAAAAAAGTTGCACTGGCTGATGGAGAGAAAAGCTTACGGCACCTGGTATTCCCAGGCGGTCTCCCATCCAAGTACTAACCAGGCCCGACGCTGCTTAGCTTCCGAGATCGGACGAGATCGGGCGTGTTCAGCGTGGTATGGCCGTAAGCGAAAGCAACCGGCCAAAGTAACCTACTTAAAGCTCCCCAACCCGGGTTGGAGACGCGTGTGTTGTGAAAGGTGAGGTACGCTACAGTATGTGTTCATGAAAACAAGGGTGCATTTTCCGCGTGGAGTTCAACTTTGAAAGTGAAGAATACAACAAATGGCATTTAAAACTTGGTAACATTTCCAATAACTGTTCCTTCTTTATCCTAAAAACGAAGGGTACTGACAGAAGAGTTTGGTTAGGCAAGTGCATATACTTTACTCACAGTTCAACACACATAGGGCAGCTTTATCTCTGATTAAAACGCTCACAGATTTGTTTAGAAGCTAAAGAAATTGTAATGGTGACATAGCATGGCAAAAACCACTTGGTGTACACCATTTGAAACTACCACAAGTAAATTAGAAAACGTCACTGGAGTAAAAAAAAAAAAAAAAAGCTCAGCTTTTCAAACAAAGATGATACTCAAAGCTAAGGAGAGAAATCAGTGTCTGGCCATGCATGAGAATATAAAACCACTAAGTATTTGATGGGATATAAAAAATAAAATAAAAAATCCTTTTTTTAAGCGGAGCGAAAACACAGGGGATGTTTCATTGGAGAGAACAGCCCTAATTTACAATTCATGAAATATAAGCTTCGTTTTAGAAACGTAGCCTCTCAATGAAAACAACGTACACATACCGGTCGGGATGCAGACGCTCCGAGTTGGGTCTCTGGCCAGTTAGGATTGCGCCTTCAGGTCATGTGTTGTGAAGAGGGTTGTTTCAGGGATCCGCTTTGCTTCAACTTCGCCACGGAGAAAGTAAAAACAACTGCTCCAACTGCAGTTCTCTACTGGTGTGCTAGAGTCACTGGCAGCCAATGATCCATACATGTCCACAAATGTACACTAACGACGGAAAGCGTGGCGCTCCCTCCGGCGACGGAGACGTGAATGAGCGCTTCTCCTTAGCGCACGGTTTATATAGGCCTTATACGTAATAGTAGACACACGTCAATCGAATGCTGCATCTAATACGACAACATAGGCTATGTAGTAGCAACTGCTGTCAAGCAAAACTTCATGAAGCACGCTGATATTAGCTTTTCAAATATCAATTCGCTGTGCGTAAAAACAGGAACTTTGGTCACTCGCTCTACTCGGACATCCTGAAACGAGTAACCTACAGTTGTTCAGGAAAACACCACAATATCTGGGATGTCGACAGCCATGCAGACTGTAGGCTATTATCCATACTCAGGCAGTGTTGAAAAAATGACTTTGCAGCTCTTGGGCGAATGAACACAGCGAGACCGGGAATTGTACAAAACGGTGAAAACTAAAGGGACATAGAAAACAAAGCTGTCACCCCCAAAAAATAAGCTAAACATTCCAGATGAAAACAAGCACTAAAACTCCCCCAATCCGCCAACTGTTGACAGTCAACTCGTGCAATTTTGTTCGACCTGTTGCTGGCTTAGCCTATATGTCCTACCTATGCATTTAGTTATTTATTTATTTATTTATTTATTTATTTTGCTTTCAAACGGAGGAAGCAAATATTCAAAGGGGTTGGAACATCTACGTACTAGGGAGCAGGCACGCAGAGACAGACAGCCTGAAAAAAAAAAAGTTGCACTGGCTGATGGAGAGAAAAGCTTACGGCACCTGGTATTCCCAGGCGGTCTCCCATCCAAGTACTAACCAGGCCCGACGCTGCTTAGCTTCCGAGATCGGACGAGATCGGGCGTGTTCAGCGTGGTATGGCCGTAAGCGAAAGCAACCGGCCAAAGTAACCTACTTAAAGCTCCCCAACCCGGGTTGGAGACGCGTGTGTTGTGAAAGGTGAGGTACGCTACAGTATGTGTTCATGAAAACAAGGGCGCATTTTCCGCGTGGAGTTCAACTTTGAAAGTGAAGAATACAACAAATGGCATTTAAAACTTGGTAACATTTCCAATAACTGTTCCTTCTTTATCCTAAAAACGAAGGGTACTGACAGAAGAGTTTGGTTAGGCAAGTGCATATACTTTACTCACAGTTCAACACACATAGGGCAGCTTTATCTCTGATTAAAACGCTCACAGATTTGTTTAGAAGCTAAAGAAATTGTAATGGTGACATAGCATGGCAAAAACCACTTGGTGTACACCATTTGAAACTACCACAAGTAAATTAGAAAACGTCACTGGAGTAAAAAAAAAAAAAAAAGCTCAGCTTTTCAAACAAAGATGATACTCAAAGCTAAGGAGAGAAATCAGTGTCTGGCCATGCATGAGAATATAAAACCACTAAGTATTTGATGGGATATAAAAAATAAAAAATAAATCCTTTTTTTAAGCGGAGCGAAAACACAGGGGATGTTTCATTGGAGAGAACAACCCTAATTTACAATTCATGAAATATAAGCTTCGTTTTAGAAACGTAGCCTCTCAATGAAAACAACGTACACATACCGGTCGGGATGCAGACGCTCCGAGTTGGGTCTCTGGCCAGTTAGGATTGCGCCTTCAGGTCATGTGTTGTGAAGAGGGTTGTTTCATGGATCCGCTTTGCTTCAACTTCGCCACGGAGAAAGTAAAAACAACTGCTCCAACTGCAGTTCTCTACTGGTGTGCTAGAGTCACTGGCAGCCAATGATCCATACATGTCCACAAATGTACACTAACGACGGAAAGCGTGGCGCTCCCTCCGGCGACGGAGACGTGAATGAGCGCTTCTCCTTAGCGCACGGTTTATATAGGCCTTATACGTAATAGTAGACACACGTCAATCGAATGCTGCATCTAATACGACAACATAGGCTATGTAGTAGCAACTGCTGTCAAGCAAAACTTCATGAAGCACGCTGATATTAGCTTTTCAAATATCAATTCGCTGTGCGTAAAAACAGGAACTTTGGTCACTCGCTCTACTCGGACATCCTGAAACGAGTAACCTACAGTTGTTCAGGAAAACACCACAATATCTGGGATGTCGACAGCCATGCAGACTGTAGGCTATTATCCATACTCAGGCAGTGTTGAAAAAATGACTTTGCAGCTCTTGGGCGAATGAACACAGCGAGACCGGGAATTGTACAAAACGGTGAAAACTAAAGGGACATAGAAAACAAAGCTGTCACCCCCAAAAAATAAGCTAAACATTCCAGATGAAAACAAGCACTAAAACTCCCCCAATCCGCCAACTGTTGACAGTCAACTCGTGCAATTTTGTTCGACCTGTTGCTGGCTTAGCCTATATTTCCTACCTATGCATTTAGTTATTTATTTATTTATTTATTTATTTATTTTGCTTTCAAACGGAGGAAGCAAATATTCAAAGGGGTTGGAACATCTACGTACTAGGGAGCAGGCACGCACAGACAGACAGCCTGAAAAAAAAAAAGTTGCACTGGCTGATGGAGAGAAAAGCTTACGGCACCTGGTATTCCCAGGCGGTCTCCCATCCAAGTACTAACCAGGCCCGACGCTGCTTAGCTTCCGAGATCGGACGAGATCGGGCGTGTTCAGCGTGGTATGGCCGTAAGCGAAAGCAACCGGCCAAAGTAACCTACTTAAAGCTCCCCAACCCGGGTTGGAGACGCGTGTGTTGTGAAAGGTGAGGTACGCTACAGTATGTGTTCATGAAAACAAGGGCGCATTTTCCGCGTGGAGTTCAACTTTGAAAGTGAAGAATACAACAAATGGCATTTAAAACTTGGTAACATTTCCAATAACTGTTCCTTCTTTATCCTAAAAACGAAGGGTACTGACAGAAGAGTTTGGTTAGGCAAGTGCATATACTTTACTCATAGTTCAACACACATAGGGCAGCTTTATCTCTGATTAAAACGCTCACAGATTTGTTTAGAAGCTAAAGAAATTGTAATGGTGACATAGCATGGCAAAAACCACTTGGTGTACACCATTTGAAACTACCACAAGTAAATTAGAAAACGTCACTGGAGTAAAAAAAAAAAAAAAAAGCTCAGCTTTTCAAACAAAGATGATACTCAAAGCTAAGGAGAGAAATCAGTGTCTGGCCATGCATGAGAATATAAAACCACTAAGTATTTGATGGGATATAAAAAATAAAATAAAAAATCCTTTTTTTAAGCGGAGCGAAAACACAGGGGATGTTTCATTGGAGAGAACAGCCCTAATTTACAATTCATGAAATATAAGCTTCGTTTTAGAAACGTAGCCTCTCAATGAAAACAACGTACACATACCGGTCGGGATGCAGACGCTCTGAGTTGGGTCTCTGGCCAGTTAGGATTGCGCCTTCAGGTCATGTGTTGTGAAGAGGGTTGTTTCATGGATCCGCTTTGCTTCAACTTCGCCACGGAGAAAGTAAAAACAACTGCTCCAACTGCAGTTCTCTACTGGTGTGCTAGAGTCACTGGCAGCCAATGATCCATACATGTCCACAAATGTACACTAACGACGGAAAGCGTGGCGCTCCCTCCGGCGACGGAGACGTGAATGAGCGCTTCTCCTTAGCGCACGGTTTATATAGGCCTTATACGTAATAGTAGACACACGTCAATCGAATGCTGCATCTAATACGACAACATAGGCTATGTAGTAGCAACTGCTGTCAAGCAAAACTTCATGAAGCACGCTGATATTAGCTTTTCAAATATCAATTCGCTGTGCGTAAAAACAGGAACTTTGGTCACTCGCTCTACTCGGACATCCTGAAACGAGTAACCTACAGTTGTTCAGGAAAACACCACAATATCTGGGATGTCGACAGCCATGCAGACTGTAGGCTATTATCCATACTCAGGCAGTGTTGAAAAAATGACTTTGCAGCTCTTGGGCGAATGAACACAGCGAGACCGGGAATTGTACAAAACGGTGAAAACTAAAGGGACATAGAAAACAAAGCTGTCACCCCCAAAAAATAAGCTAAACATTCCAGATGAAAACAAGCACTAAAACTCCCCCAATCCGCCAACTGTTGACAGTCAACTCGTGCAATTTTGTTCGACCTGTTGCTGGCTTAGCCTATATTTCCTACCTATGCATTTAGTTATTTATTTATTTATTTATTTATTTATTTTGCTTTCAAACGGAGGAAGCAAATATTCAAAGGGGTTGGAACATCTACGTACTAGGGAGCAGGCACGCAAAGACAGACAGCCTGAAAAAAAAAAAGTTGCACTGGCTGATGGAGAGAAAAGCTTACGGCACCTGGTATTCCCAGGCGGTCTCCCATCCAAGTACTAACCAGGCCCGACGCTGCTTAGCTTCCGAGATCGGACGAGATCGGGCGTGTTCAGCGTGGTATGGCCGTAAGCGAAAGCAACCGGCCAAAGTAACCTACTTAAAGCTCCCCAACCCGGGTTGGAGACGCGTGTGTTGTGAAAGGTGAGGTACGCTACAGTATGTGTTCATGAAAACAAGGGTGCATTTTCCGCGTGGAGTTCAACTTTGAAAGTGAAGAATACAACAAATGGCATTTAAAACTTGGTAACATTTCCAATAACTGTTCCTTCTTTATCCTAAAAACGAAGGGTACTGACAGAAGAGTTTGGTTAGGCAAGTGCATATACTTTACTCACAGTTCAACACACATAGGGCAGCTTTATCTCTGATTAAAACGCTCACAGATTTGTTTAGAAGCTAAAGAAATTGTAATGGTGACATAGCATGGCAAAAACCACTTGGTGTACACCATTTGAAACTACCACAAGTAAATTAGAAAACGTCACTGGAGTAAAAAAAAAAAAAAAAAGCTCAGCTTTTCAAACAAAGATGATACTCAAAGCTAAGGAGAGAAATCAGTGTCTGGCCATGCATGAGAATATAAAACCACTAAGTATTTGATGGGATATAAAAAATAAAATAAAAAATCCTTTTTTTAAGCGGAGCGAAAACACAGGGGATGTTTCATTGGAGAGAACAGCCCTAATTTACAATTCATGAAATATAAGCTTCGTTTTAGAAACGTAGCCTCTCAATGAAAACAACGTACACATACCGGTCGGGATGCAGACGCTCCGAGTTGGGTCTCTGGCCAGTTAGGATTGCGCCTTCAGGTCATGTGTTGTGAAGAGGGTTGTTTCAGGGATCCGCTTTGCTTCAACTTCGCCACGGAGAAAGTAAAAACAACTGCTCCAACTGCAGTTCTCTACTGGTGTGCTAGAGTCACTGGCAGCCAATGATCCATACATGTCCACAAATGTACACTAACGACGGAAAGCGTGGCGCTCCCTCCGGCGACGGAGACGTGAATGAGCGCTTCTCCTTAGCGCACGGTTTATATAGGCCTTATACGTAATAGTAGACACACGTCAATCGAATGCTGCATCTAATACGACAACATAGGCTATGTAGTAGCAACTGCTGTCAAGCAAAACTTCATGAAGCACGCTGATATTAGCTTTTCAAATATCAATTCGCTGTGCGTAAAAACAGGAACTTTGGTCACTCGCTCTACTCGGACATCCTGAAACGAGTAACCTACAGTTGTTCAGGAAAACACCACAATATCTGGGATGTCGACAGCCATGCAGACTGTAGGCTATTATCCATACTCAGGCAGTGTTGAAAAAATGACTTTGCAGCTCTTGGGCGAATGAACACAGCGAGACCGGGAATTGTACAAAACGGTGAAAACTAAAGGGACATAGAAAACAAAGCTGTCACCCCCAAAAAATAAGCTAAACATTCCAGATGAAAACAAGCACTAAAACTCCCCCAATCCGCCAACTGTTGACAGTCAACTCGTGCAATTTTGTTCGACCTGTTGCTGGCTTAGCCTATATGTCCTACCTATGCATTTAGTTATTTATTTATTTATTTATTTATTTATTTTGCTTTCAAACGGAGGAAGCAAATATTCAAAGGGGTTGGAACATCTACGTACTAGGGAGCAGGCACGCAGAGACAGACAGCCTGAAAAAAAAAAAGTTGCACTGGCTGATGGAGAGAAAAGCTTACGGCACCTGGTATTCCCAGGCGGTCTCCCATCCAAGTACTAACCAGGCCCGACGCTGCTTAGCTTCCGAGATCGGACGAGATCGGGCGTGTTCAGCGTGGTATGGCCGTAAGCGAAAGCAACCGGCCAAAGTAACCTACTTAAAGCTCCCCAACCCGGGTTGGAGACGCGTGTGTTGTGAAAGGTGAGGTACGCTACAGTATGTGTTCATGAAAACAAGGGCGCATTTTCCGCGTGGAGTTCAACTTTGAAAGTGAAGAATACAACAAATGGCATTTAAAACTTGGTAACATTTCCAATAACTGTTCCTTCTTTATCCTAAAAACGAAGGGTACTGACAGAAGAGTTTGGTTAGGCAAGTGCATATACTTTACTCACAGTTCAACACACATAGGGCAGCTTTATCTCTGATTAAAACGCTCACAGATTTGTTTAGAAGCTAAAGAAATTGTAATGGTGACATAGCATGGCAAAAACCACTTGGTGTACACCATTTGAAACTACCACAAGTAAATTAGAAAACGTCACTGGAGTAAAAAAAAAAAAAAAAGCTCAGCTTTTCAAACAAAGATGATACTCAAAGCTAAGGAGAGAAATCAGTGTCTGGCCATGCATGAGAATATAAAACCACTAAGTATTTGATGGGATATAAAAAATAAAAAATAAATCCTTTTTTTAAGCGGAGCGAAAACACAGGGGATGTTTCATTGGAGAGAACAACCCTAATTTACAATTCATGAAATATAAGCTTCGTTTTAGAAACGTAGCCTCTCAATGAAAACAACGTACACATACCGGTCGGGATGCAGACGCTCCGAGTTGGGTCTCTGGCCAGTTAGGATTGCGCCTTCAGGTCATGTGTTGTGAAGAGGGTTGTTTCATGGATCCGCTTTGCTTCAACTTCGCCACGGAGAAAGTAAAAACAACTGCTCCAACTGCAGTTCTCTACTGGTGTGCTAGAGTCACTGGCAGCCAATGATCCATACATGTCCACAAATGTACACTAACGACGGAAAGCGTGGCGCTCCCTCCGGCGACGGAGACGTGAATGAGCGCTTCTCCTTAGCGCACGGTTTATATAGGCCTTATACGTAATAGTAGACACACGTCAATCGAATGCTGCATCTAATACGACAACATAGGCTATGTAGTAGCAACTGCTGTCAAGCAAAACTTCATGAAGCACGCTGATATTAGCTTTTCAAATATCAATTCGCTGTGCGTAAAAACAGGAACTTTGGTCACTCGCTCTACTCGGACATCCTGAAACGAGTAACCTACAGTTGTTCAGGAAAACACCACAATATCTGGGATGTCGACAGCCATGCAGACTGTAGGCTATTATCCATACTCAGGCAGTGTTGAAAAAATGACTTTGCAGCTCTTGGGCGAATGAACACAGCGAGACCGGGAATTGTACAAAACGGTGAAAACTAAAGGGACATAGAAAACAAAGCTGTCACCCCCAAAAAATAAGCTAAACATTCCAGATGAAAACAAGCACTAAAACTCCCCCAATCCGCCAACTGTTGACAGTCAACTCGTGCAATTTTGTTCGACCTGTTGCTGGCTTAGCCTATATTTCCTACCTATGCATTTAGTTATTTATTTATTTATTTATTTATTTATTTTGCTTTCAAACGGAGGAAGCAAATATTCAAAGGGGTTGGAACATCTACGTACTAGGGAGCAGGCACGCACAGACAGACAGCCTGAAAAAAAAAAAGTTGCACTGGCTGATGGAGAGAAAAGCTTACGGCACCTGGTATTCCCAGGCGGTCTCCCATCCAAGTACTAACCAGGCCCGACGCTGCTTAGCTTCCGAGATCGGACGAGATCGGGCGTGTTCAGCGTGGTATGGCCGTAAGCGAAAGCAACCGGCCAAAGTAACCTACTTAAAGCTCCCCAACCCGGGTTGGAGACGCGTGTGTTGTGAAAGGTGAGGTACGCTACAGTATGTGTTCATGAAAACAAGGGCGCATTTTCCGCGTGGAGTTCAACTTTGAAAGTGAAGAATACAACAAATGGCATTTAAAACTTGGTAACATTTCCAATAACTGTTCCTTCTTTATCCTAAAAACGAAGGGTACTGACAGAAGAGTTTGGTTAGGCAAGTGCATATACTTTACTCATAGTTCAACACACATAGGGCAGCTTTATCTCTGATTAAAACGCTCACAGATTTGTTTAGAAGCTAAAGAAATTGTAATGGTGACATAGCATGGCAAAAACCACTTGGTGTACACCATTTGAAACTACCACAAGTAAATTAGAAAACGTCACTGGAGTAAAAAAAAAAAAAAAAAGCTCAGCTTTTCAAACAAAGATGATACTCAAAGCTAAGGAGAGAAATCAGTGTCTGGCCATGCATGAGAATATAAAACCACTAAGTATTTGATGGGATATAAAAAATAAAATAAAAAATCCTTTTTTTAAGCGGAGCGAAAACACAGGGGATGTTTCATTGGAGAGAACAGCCCTAATTTACAATTCATGAAATATAAGCTTCGTTTTAGAAACGTAGCCTCTCAATGAAAACAACGTACACATACCGGTCGGGATGCAGACGCTCTGAGTTGGGTCTCTGGCCAGTTAGGATTGCGCCTTCAGGTCATGTGTTGTGAAGAGGGTTGTTTCATGGATCCGCTTTGCTTCAACTTCGCCACGGAGAAAGTAAAAACAACTGCTCCAACTGCAGTTCTCTACTGGTGTGCTAGAGTCACTGGCAGCCAATGATCCATACATGTCCACAAATGTACACTAACGACGGAAAGCGTGGCGCTCCCTCCGGCGACGGAGACGTGAATGAGCGCTTCTCCTTAGCGCACGGTTTATATAGGCCTTATACGTAATAGTAGACACACGTCAATCGAATGCTGCATCTAATACGACAACATAGGCTATGTAGTAGCAACTGCTGTCAAGCAAAACTTCATGAAGCACGCTGATATTAGCTTTTCAAATATCAATTCGCTGTGCGTAAAAACAGGAACTTTGGTCACTCGCTCTACTCGGACATCCTGAAACGAGTAACCTACAGTTGTTCAGGAAAACACCACAATATCTGGGATGTCGACAGCCATGCAGACTGTAGGCTATTATCCATACTCAGGCAGTGTTGAAAAAATGACTTTGCAGCTCTTGGGCGAATGAACACAGCGAGACCGGGAATTGTACAAAACGGTGAAAACTAAAGGGACATAGAAAACAAAGCTGTCACCCCCAAAAAATAAGCTAAACATTCCAGATGAAAACAAGCACTAAAACTCCCCCAATCCGCCAACTGTTGACAGTCAACTCGTGCAATTTTGTTCGACCTGTTGCTGGCTTAGCCTATATTTCCTACCTATGCATTTAGTTATTTATTTATTTATTTATTTATTTATTTTGCTTTCAAACGGAGGAAGCAAATATTCAAAGGGGTTGGAACATCTACGTACTAGGGAGCAGGCACGCACAGACAGACAGCCTGAAAAAAAAAAAGTTGCACTGGCTGATGGAGAGAAAAGGTTACGGCACCTGGTATTCCCAGGCGGTCTCCCATCCAAGTACTAACCAGGCCCGACGCTGCTTAGCTTCCGAGATCGGACGAGATCGGGCGTGTTCAGCGTGGTATGGCCGTAAGCGAAAGCAACCGGCCAAAGTAACCTACTTAAAGCTCCCCAACCCGGGTTGGAGACGCGTGTGTTGTGAAAGGTGAGGTACGCTACAGTATGTGTTCATGAAAACAAGGGCGCATTTTCCGCGTGGAGTTCAACTTTGAAAGTGAAGAATACAACAAATGGCATTTAAAACTTGGTAACATTTCCAATAACTGTTCCTTCTTTATCCTAAAAACGAAGGGTACTGACAGAAGAGTTTGGTTAGGCAAGTGCATATACTTTACTCACAGTTCAACACACATAGGGCAGCTTTATCTCTGATTAAAACGCTCACAGATTTGTTTAGAAGCTAAAGAAATTGTAATGGTGACATAGCATGGCAAAAACCACTTGGTGTACACCATTTGAAACTACCACAAGTAAATTAGAAAACGTCACTGGAGTAAAAAAAAAAAAAAAAAGCTCAGCTTTTCAAACAAAGATGATACTCAAAGCTAAGGAGAGAAATCAGTGTCTGGCCATGCATGAGAATATAAAACCACTAAGTATTTGATGGGATATAAAAAATAAAATAAAAAATCCTTTTTTTAAGCGGAGCGAAAACACAGGGGATGTTTCATTGGAGAGAACAGCCCTAATTTACAATTCATGAAATATAAGCTTCGTTTTAGAAACGTAGCCTCTCAATGAAAACAACGTACACATACCGGTCGGGATGCAGACGCTCCGAGTTGGGTCTCTGGCCAGTTAGGATTGCGCCTTCAGGTCATGTGTTGTGAAGAGGGTTGTTTCATGGATCCGCTTTGCTTCAACTTCGCCACGGAGAAAGTAAAAACAACTGCTCCAACTGCAGTTCTCTACTGGTGTGCTAGAGTCACTGGCAGCCAATGATCCATACATGTCCACAAATGTACACTAACGACGGAAAGCGTGGCGCTCCCTCCGGCGACGGAGACGTGAATGAGCGCTTCTCCTTAGCGCACGGTTTATATAGGCCTTATACGTAATAGTAGACACACGTCAATCGAATGCTGCATCTAATACGACAACATAGGCTATGTAGTAGCAACTGCTGTCAAGCAAAACTTCATGAAGCACGCTGATATTAGCTTTTCAAATATCAATTCGCTGTGCGTAAAAACAGGAACTTTGGTCACTCGCTCTACTCGGACATCCTGAAACGAGTAACCTACAGTTGTTCAGGAAAACACCACAATATCTGGGATGTCGACAGCCATGCAGACTGTAGGCTATTATCCATACTCAGGCAGTGTTGAAAAAATGACTTTGCAGCTCTTGGGCGAATGAACACAGCGAGACCGGGAATTGTACAAAACGGTGAAAACTAAAGGGACATAGAAAACAAAGCTGTCACCCCCAAAAAATAAGCTAAACATTCCAGATGAAAACAAGCACTAAAACTCCCCCAATCCGCCAACTGTTGACAGTCAACTCGTGCAATTTTGTTCGACCTGTTGCTGGCTTAGCCTATATTTCCTACCTATGCATTTAGTTATTTATTTATTTATTTATTTATTTATTTTGCTTTCAAACGGAGGAAGCAAATATTCAAAGGGGTTGGAACATCTACGTACTAGGGAGCAGGCACGCACAGACAGACAGCCTGAAAAAAAAAAAGTTGCACTGGCTGATGGAGAGAAAAGCTTACGGCACCTGGTATTCCCAGGCGGTCTCCCATCCAAGTACTAACCAGGCCCGACGCTGCTTAGCTTCCGAGATCGGACGAGATCGGGCGTGTTCAGCGTGGTATGGCCGTAAGCGAAAGCAACCGGCCAAAGTAACCTACTTAAAGCTCCCCAACCCGGGTTGGAGACGCGTGTGTTGTGAAAGGTGAGGTACGCTACAGTATGTGTTCATGAAAACAAGGGCGCATTTTCCGCGTGGAGTTCAACTTTGAAAGTGAAGAATACAACAAATGGCATTTAAAACTTGGTAACATTTCCAATAACTGTTCCTTCTTTATCCTAAAAACGAAGGGTACTGACAGAAGAGTTTGGTTAGGCAAGTGCATATACTTTACTCACAGTTCAACACACATAGGGCAGCTTTATCTCTGATTAAAACGCTCACAGATTTGTTTAGAAGCTAAAGAAATTGTAATGGTGACATAGCATGGCAAAAACCACTTGGTGTACACCATTTGAAACTACCACAAGTAAATTAGAAAACGTCACTGGAGTAAAAAAAAAAAAAAAAAGCTCAGCTTTTCAAACAAAGATGATACTCAAAGCTAAGGAGAGAAATCAGTGTCTGGCCATGCATGAGAATATAAAACCACTAAGTATTTGATGGGATATAAAAAATAAAATAAAAAATCCTTTTTTTAAGCGGAGCGAAAACACAGGGGATGTTTCATTGGAGAGAACAGCCCTAATTTACAATTCATGAAATATAAGCTTCGTTTTAGAAACGTAGCCTCTCAATGAAAACAACGTACACATACCGGTCGGGATGCAGACGCTCCGAGTTGGGTCTCTGGCCAGTTAGGATTGCGCCTTCAGGTCATGTGTTGTGAAGAGGGTTGTTTCATGGATCCGCTTTGCTTCAACTTCGCCACGGAGAAAGTAAAAACAACTGCTCCAACTGCAGTTCTCTACTGGTGTGCTAGAGTCACTGGCAGCCAATGATCCATACATGTCCACAAATGTACACTAACGACGGAAAGCGTGGCGCTCCCTCCGGCGACGGAGACGTGAATGAGCGCTTCTCCTTAGCGCACGGTTTATATAGGCCTTATACGTAATAGTAGACACACGTCAATCGAATGCTGCATCTAATACGACAACATAGGCTATGTAGTAGCAACTGCTGTCAAGCAAAACTTCATGAAGCACGCTGATATTAGCTTTTCAAATATCAATTCGCTGTGCGTAAAAACAGGAACTTTGGTCACTCGCTCTACTCGGACATCCTGAAACGAGTAACCTACAGTTGTTCAGGAAAACACCACAATATCTGGGATGTCGACAGCCATGCAGACTGTAGGCTATTATCCATACTCAGGCAGTGTTGAAAAAATGACTTTGCAGCTCTTGGGCGAATGAACACAGCGAGACCGGGAATTGTACAAAACGGTGAAAACTAAAGGGACATAGAAAACAAAGCTGTCACCCCCAAAAAATAAGCTAAACATTCCAGATGAAAACAAGCACTAAAACTCCCCCAATCCGCCAACTGTTGACAGTCAACTCGTGCAATTTTGTTCGACCTGTTGCTGGCTTAGCCTATATGTCCTACCTATGCATTTAGTTATTTATTTATTTATTTATTTATTTATTTTGCTTTCAAACGGAGGAAGCAAATATTCAAAGGGGTTGGAACATCTACGTACTAGGGAGCAGGCACGCAGAGACAGACAGCCTGAAAAAAAAAAAGTTGCACTGGCTGATGGAGAGAAAAGCTTACGGCACCTGGTATTCCCAGGCGGTCTCCCATCCAAGTACTAACCAGGCCCGACGCTGCTTAGCTTCCGAGATCGGACGAGATCGGGCGTGTTCAGCGTGGTATGGCCGTAAGCGAAAGCAACCGGCCAAAGTAACCTACTTAAAGCTCCCCAACCCGGGTTGGAGACGCGTGTGTTGTGAAAGGTGAGGTACGCTACAGTATGTGTTCATGAAAACAAGGGCGCATTTTCCGCGTGGAGTTCAACTTTGAAAGTGAAGAATACAACAAATGGCATTTAAAACTTGGTAACATTTCCAATAACTGTTCCTTCTTTATCCTAAAAACGAAGGGTACTGACAGAAGAGTTTGGTTAGGCAAGTGCATATACTTTACTCACAGTTCAACACACATAGGGCAGCTTTATCTCTGATTAAAACGCTCACAGATTTGTTTAGAAGCTAAAGAAATTGTAATGGTGACATAGCATGGCAAAAACCACTTGGTGTACACCATTTGAAACTACCACAAGTAAATTAGAAAACGTCACTGGAGTAAAAAAAAAAAAATAAGCTCAGCTTTTCAAACAAAGATGATACTCAAAGCTAAGGAGAGAAATCAGTGTCTGGCCATGCATGAGAATATAAAACCACTAAGTATTTGATGGGATATAAAAAATAAAATAAAAAATCCTTTTTTTAAGCGGAGCGAAAACACAGGGGATGTTTCATTGGAGAGAACAGCCCTAATTTACAATTCATGAAATATAAGCTTCGTTTTAGAAACGTAGCCTCTCAATGAAAACAACGTACACATACCGGTCGGGATGCAGACGCTCCGAGTTGGGTCTCTGGCCAGTTAGGATTGCGCCTTCAGGTCATGTGTTGTGAAGAGGGTTGTTTCATGGATCCGCTTTGCTTCAACTTCGCCACGGAGAAAGTAAAAACAACTGCTCCAACTGCAGTTCTCTACTGGTGTGCTAGAGTCACTGGCAGCCAATGATCCATACATGTCCACAAATGTACACTAACGACGGAAAGCGTGGCGCTCCCTCCGGCGACGGAGACGTGAATGAGCGCTTCTCCTTAGCGCACGGTTTATATAGGCCTTATACGTAATAGTAGACACACGTCAATCGAATGCTGCATCTAATACGACAACATAGGCTATGTAGTAGCAACTGCTGTCAAGCAAAACTTCATGAAGCACGCTGATATTAGCTTTTCAAATATCAATTCGCTGTGCGTAAAAACAGGAACTTTGGTCACTCGCTCTACTCGGACATCCTGAAACGAGTAACCTACAGTTGTTCAGGAAAACACCACAATATCTGGGATGTCGACAGCCATGCAGACTGTAGGCTATTATCCATACTCAGGCAGTGTTGAAAAAATGACTTTGCAGCTCTTGGGCGAATGAACACAGCGAGACCGGGAATTGTACAAAACGGTGAAAACTAAAGGGACATAGAAAACAAAGCTGTCACCCCCAAAAAATAAGCTAAACATTCCAGATGAAAACAAGCACTAAAACTCCCCCAATCCGCCAACTGTTGACAGTCAACTCGTGCAATTTTGTTCGACCTGTTGCTGGCTTAGCCTATATGTCCTACCTATGCATTTAGTTATTTATTTATTTATTTATTTATTTATTTTGCTTTCAAACGGAGGAAGCAAATATTCAAAGGGGTTGGAACATCTACGTACTAGGGAGCAGGCACGCAGAGACAGACAGCCTGAAAAAAAAAAAGTTGCACTGGCTGATGGAGAGAAAAGCTTACGGCACCTGGTATTCCCAGGCGGTCTCCCATCCAAGTACTAACCAGGCCCGACGCTGCTTAGCTTCCGAGATCGGACGAGATCGGGCGTGTTCAGCGTGGTATGGCCGTAAGCGAAAGCAACCGGCCAAAGTAACCTACTTAAAGCTCCCCAACCCGGGTTGGAGACGCGTGTGTTGTGAAAGGTGAGGTACGCTACAGTATGTGTTCATGAAAACAAGGGCGCATTTTCCGCGTGGAGTTCAACTTTGAAAGTGAAGAATACAACAAATGGCATTTAAAACTTGGTAACATTTCCAATAACTGTTCCTTCTTTATCCTAAAAACGAAGGGTACTGACAGAAGAGTTTGGTTAGGCAAGTGCATATACTTTACTCACAGTTCAACACACATAGGGCAGCTTTATCTCTGATTAAAACGCTCACAGATTTGTTTAGAAGCTAAAGAAATTGTAATGGTGACATAGCATGGCAAAAACCACTTGGTGTACACCATTTGAAACTACCACAAGTAAATTAGAAAACGTCACTGGAGTAAAAAAAAAAAAAAAAGCTCAGCTTTTCAAACAAAGATGATACTCAAAGCTAAGGAGAGAAATCAGTGTCTGGCCATGCATGAGAATATAAAACCACTAAGTATTTGATGGGATATAAAAAATAAAAAATAAATCCTTTTTTTAAGCGGAGCGAAAACACAGGGGATGTTTCATTGGAGAGAACAACCCTAATTTACAATTCATGAAATATAAGCTTCGTTTTAGAAACGTAGCCTCTCAATGAAAACAACGTACACATACCGGTCGGGATGCAGACGCTCCGAGTTGGGTCTCTGGCCAGTTAGGATTGCGCCTTCAGGTCATGTGTTGTGAAGAGGGTTGTTTCATGGATCCGCTTTGCTTCAACTTCGCCACGGAGAAAGTAAAAACAACTGCTCCAACTGCAGTTCTCTACTGGTGTGCTAGAGTCACTGGCAGCCAATGATCCATACATGTCCACAAATGTACACTAACGACGGAAAGCGTGGCGCTCCCTCCGGCGACGGAGACGTGAATGAGCGCTTCTCCTTAGCGCACGGTTTATATAGGCCTTATACGTAATAGTAGACACACGTCAATCGAATGCTGCATCTAATACGACAACATAGGCTATGTAGTAGCAACTGCTGTCAAGCAAAACTTCATGAAGCACGCTGATATTAGCTTTTCAAATATCAATTCGCTGTGCGTAAAAACAGGAACTTTGGTCACTCGCTCTACTCGGACATCCTGAAACGAGTAACCTACAGTTGTTCAGGAAAACACCACAATATCTGGGATGTCGACAGCCATGCAGACTGTAGGCTATTATCCATACTCAGGCAGTGTTGAAAAAATGACTTTGCAGCTCTTGGGCGAATGAACACAGCGAGACCGGGAATTGTACAAAACGGTGAAAACTAAAGGGACATAGAAAACAAAGCTGTCACCCCCAAAAAATAAGCTAAACATTCCAGATGAAAACAAGCACTAAAACTCCCCCAATCCGCCAACTGTTGACAGTCAACTCGTGCAATTTTGTTCGACCTGTTGCTGGCTTAGCCTATATTTCCTACCTATGCATTTAGTTATTTATTTATTTATTTATTTATTTATTTTGCTTTCAAACGGAGGAAGCAAATATTCAAAGGGGTTGGAACATCTACGTACTAGGGAGCAGGCACGCACAGACAGACAGCCTGAAAAAAAAAAAGTTGCACTGGCTGATGGAGAGAAAAGCTTACGGCACCTGGTATTCCCAGGCGGTCTCCCATCCAAGTACTAACCAGGCCCGACGCTGCTTAGCTTCCGAGATCGGACGAGATCGGGCGTGTTCAGCGTGGTATGGCCGTAAGCGAAAGCAACCGGCCAAAGTAACCTACTTAAAGCTCCCCAACCCGGGTTGGAGACGCGTGTGTTGTGAAAGGTGAGGTACGCTACAGTATGTGTTCATGAAAACAAGGGCGCATTTTCCGCGTGGAGTTCAACTTTGAAAGTGAAGAATACAACAAATGGCATTTAAAACTTGGTAACATTTCCAATAACTGTTCCTTCTTTATCCTAAAAACGAAGGGTACTGACAGAAGAGTTTGGTTAGGCAAGTGCATATACTTTACTCATAGTTCAACACACATAGGGCAGCTTTATCTCTGATTAAAACGCTCACAGATTTGTTTAGAAGCTAAAGAAATTGTAATGGTGACATAGCATGGCAAAAACCACTTGGTGTACACCATTTGAAACTACCACAAGTAAATTAGAAAACGTCACTGGAGTAAAAAAAAAAAAAAAAAGCTCAGCTTTTCAAACAAAGATGATACTCAAAGCTAAGGAGAGAAATCAGTGTCTGGCCATGCATGAGAATATAAAACCACTAAGTATTTGATGGGATATAAAAAATAAAATAAAAAATCCTTTTTTTAAGCGGAGCGAAAACACAGGGGATGTTTCATTGGAGAGAACAGCCCTAATTTACAATTCATGAAATATAAGCTTCGTTTTAGAAACGTAGCCTCTCAATGAAAACAACGTACACATACCGGTCGGGATGCAGACGCTCTGAGTTGGGTCTCTGGCCAGTTAGGATTGCGCCTTCAGGTCATGTGTTGTGAAGAGGGTTGTTTCATGGATCCGCTTTGCTTCAACTTCGCCACGGAGAAAGTAAAAACAACTGCTCCAACTGCAGTTCTCTACTGGTGTGCTAGAGTCACTGGCAGCCAATGATCCATACATGTCCACAAATGTACACTAACGACGGAAAGCGTGGCGCTCCCTCCGGCGACGGAGACGTGAATGAGCGCTTCTCCTTAGCGCACGGTTTATATAGGCCTTATACGTAATAGTAGACACACGTCAATCGAATGCTGCATCTAATACGACAACATAGGCTATGTAGTAGCAACTGCTGTCAAGCAAAACTTCATGAAGCACGCTGATATTAGCTTTTCAAATATCAATTCGCTGTGCGTAAAAACAGGAACTTTGGTCACTCGCTCTACTCGGACATCCTGAAACGAGTAACCTACAGTTGTTCAGGAAAACACCACAATATCTGGGATGTCGACAGCCATGCAGACTGTAGGCTATTATCCATACTCAGGCAGTGTTGAAAAAATGACTTTGCAGCTCTTGGGCGAATGAACACAGCGAGACCGGGAATTGTACAAAACGGTGAAAACTAAAGGGACATAGAAAACAAAGCTGTCACCCCCAAAAAATAAGCTAAACATTCCAGATGAAAACAAGCACTAAAACTCCCCCAATCCGCCAACTGTTGACAGTCAACTCGTGCAATTTTGTTCGACCTGTTGCTGGCTTAGCCTATATTTCCTACCTATGCATTTAGTTATTTATTTATTTATTTATTTATTTATTTTGCTTTCAAACGGAGGAAGCAAATATTCAAAGGGGTTGGAACATCTACGTACTAGGGAGCAGGCACGCACAGACAGACAGCCTGAAAAAAAAAAAGTTGCACTGGCTGATGGAGAGAAAAGCTTACGGCACCTGGTATTCCCAGGCGGTCTCCCATCCAAGTACTAACCAGGCCCGACGCTGCTTAGCTTCCGAGATCGGACGAGATCGGGCGTGTTCAGCGTGGTATGGCCGTAAGCGAAAGCAACCGGCCAAAGTAACCTACTTAAAGCTCCCCAACCCGGGTTGGAGACGCGTGTGTTGTGAAAGGTGAGGTACGCTACAGTATGTGTTCATGAAAACAAGGGCGCATTTTCCGCGTGGAGTTCAACTTTGAAAGTGAAGAATACAACAAATGGCATTTAAAACTTGGTAACATTTCCAATAACTGTTCCTTCTTTATCCTAAAAACGAAGGGTACTGACAGAAGAGTTTGGTTAGGCAAGTGCATATACTTTACTCACAGTTCAACACACATAGGGCAGCTTTATCTCTGATTAAAACGCTCACAGATTTGTTTAGAAGCTAAAGAAATTGTAATGGTGACATAGCATGGCAAAAACCACTTGGTGTACACCATTTGAAACTACCACAAGTAAATTAGAAAACGTCACTGGAGTAAAAAAAAAAAAAAAAAGCTCAGCTTTTCAAACAAAGATGATACTCAAAGCTAAGGAGAGAAATCAGTGTCTGGCCATGCATGAGAATATAAAACCACTAAGTATTTGATGGGATATAAAAAATAAAATAAAAAATCCTTTTTTTAAGCGGAGCGAAAACACAGGGGATGTTTCATTGGAGAGAACAGCCCTAATTTACAATTCATGAAATATAAGCTTCGTTTTAGAAACGTAGCCTCTCAATGAAAACAACGTACACATACCGGTCGGGATGCAGACGCTCCGAGTTGGGTCTCTGGCCAGTTAGGATTGCGCCTTCAGGTCATGTGTTGTGAAGAGGGTTGTTTCATGGATCCGCTTTGCTTCAACTTCGCCACGGAGAAAGTAAAAACAACTGCTCCAACTGCAGTTCTCTACTGGTGTGCTAGAGTCACTGGCAGCCAATGATCCATACATGTCCACAAATGTACACTAACGACGGAAAGCGTGGCGCTCCCTCCGGCGACGGAGACGTGAATGAGCGCTTCTCCTTAGCGCACGGTTTATATAGGCCTTATACGTAATAGTAGACACACGTCAATCGAATGCTGCATCTAATACGACAACATAGGCTATGTAGTAGCAACTGCTGTCAAGCAAAACTTCATGAAGCACGCTGATATTAGCTTTTCAAATATCAATTCGCTGTGCGTAAAAACAGGAACTTTGGTCACTCGCTCTACTCGGACATCCTGAAACGAGTAACCTACAGTTGTTCAGGAAAACACCACAATATCTGGGATGTCGACAGCCATGCAGACTGTAGGCTATTATCCATACTCAGGCAGTGTTGAAAAAATGACTTTGCAGCTCTTGGGCGAATGAACACAGCGAGACCGGGAATTGTACAAAACGGTGAAAACTAAAGGGACATAGAAAACAAAGCTGTCACCCCCAAAAAATAAGCTAAACATTCCAGATGAAAACAAGCACTAAAACTCCCCCAATCCGCCAACTGTTGACAGTCAACTCGTGCAATTTTGTTCGACCTGTTGCTGGCTTAGCCTATATTTCCTACCTATGCATTTAGTTATTTATTTATTTATTTATTTATTTATTTTGCTTTCAAACGGAGGAAGCAAATATTCAAAGGGGTTGGAACATCTACGTACTAGGGAGCAGGCACGCACAGACAGACAGCCTGAAAAAAAAAAAGTTGCACTGGCTGATGGAGAGAAAAGCTTACGGCACCTGGTATTCCCAGGCGGTCTCCCATCCAAGTACTAACCAGGCCCGACGCTGCTTAGCTTCCGAGATCGGACGAGATCGGGCGTGTTCAGCGTGGTATGGCCGTAAGCGAAAGCAACCGGCCAAAGTAACCTACTTAAAGCTCCCCAACCCGGGTTGGAGACGCGTGTGTTGTGAAAGGTGAGGTACGCTACAGTATGTGTTCATGAAAACAAGGGCGCATTTTCCGCGTGGAGTTCAACTTTGAAAGTGAAGAATACAACAAATGGCATTTAAAACTTGGTAACATTTCCAATAACTGTTCCTTCTTTATCCTAAAAACGAAGGGTACTGACAGAAGAGTTTGGTTAGGCAAGTGCATATACTTTACTCACAGTTCAACACACATAGGGCAGCTTTATCTCTGATTAAAACGCTCACAGATTTGTTTAGAAGCTAAAGAAATTGTAATGGTGACATAGCATGGCAAAAACCACTTGGTGTACACCATTTGAAACTACCACAAGTAAATTAGAAAACGTCACTGGAGTAAAAAAAAAAAAAAAAAGCTCAGCTTTTCAAACAAAGATGATACTCAAAGCTAAGGAGAGAAATCAGTGTCTGGCCATGCATGAGAATATAAAACCACTAAGTATTTGATGGGATATAAAAAATAAAATAAAAAATCCTTTTTTTAAGCGGAGCGAAAACACAGGGGATGTTTCATTGGAGAGAACAGCCCTAATTTACAATTCATGAAATATAAGCTTCGTTTTAGAAACGTAGCCTCTCAATGAAAACAACGTACACATACCGGTCGGGATGCAGACGCTCCGAGTTGGGTCTCTGGCCAGTTAGGATTGCGCCTTCAGGTCATGTGTTGTGAAGAGGGTTGTTTCATGGATCCGCTTTGCTTCAACTTCGCCACGGAGAAAGTAAAAACAACTGCTCCAACTGCAGTTCTCTACTGGTGTGCTAGAGTCACTGGCAGCCAATGATCCATACATGTCCACAAATGTACACTAACGACGGAAAGCGTGGCGCTCCCTCCGGCGACGGAGACGTGAATGAGCGCTTCTCCTTAGCGCACGGTTTATATAGGCCTTATACGTAATAGTAGACACACGTCAATCGAATGCTGCATCTAATACGACAACATAGGCTATGTAGTAGCAACTGCTGTCAAGCAAAACTTCATGAAGCACGCTGATATTAGCTTTTCAAATATCAATTCGCTGTGCGTAAAAACAGGAACTTTGGTCACTCGCTCTACTCGGACATCCTGAAACGAGTAACCTACAGTTGTTCAGGAAAACACCACAATATCTGGGATGTCGACAGCCATGCAGACTGTAGGCTATTATCCATACTCAGGCAGTGTTGAAAAAATGACTTTGCAGCTCTTGGGCGAATGAACACAGCGAGACCGGGAATTGTACAAAACGGTGAAAACTAAAGGGACATAGAAAACAAAGCTGTCACCCCCAAAAAATAAGCTAAACATTCCAGATGAAAACAAGCACTAAAACTCCCCCAATCCGCCAACTGTTGACAGTCAACTCGTGCAATTTTGTTCGACCTGTTGCTGGCTTAGCCTATATGTCCTACCTATGCATTTAGTTATTTATTTATTTATTTATTTATTTATTTTGCTTTCAAACGGAGGAAGCAAATATTCAAAGGGGTTGGAACATCTACGTACTAGGGAGCAGGCACGCAGAGACAGACAGCCTGAAAAAAAAAAAGTTGCACTGGCTGATGGAGAGAAAAGCTTACGGCACCTGGTATTCCCAGGCGGTCTCCCATCCAAGTACTAACCAGGCCCGACGCTGCTTAGCTTCCGAGATCGGACGAGATCGGGCGTGTTCAGCGTGGTATGGCCGTAAGCGAAAGCAACCGGCCAAAGTAACCTACTTAAAGCTCCCCAACCCGGGTTGGAGACGCGTGTGTTGTGAAAGGTGAGGTACGCTACAGTATGTGTTCATGAAAACAAGGGCGCATTTTCCGCGTGGAGTTCAACTTTGAAAGTGAAGAATACAACAAATGGCATTTAAAACTTGGTAACATTTCCAATAACTGTTCCTTCTTTATCCTAAAAACGAAGGGTACTGACAGAAGAGTTTGGTTAGGCAAGTGCATATACTTTACTCACAGTTCAACACACATAGGGCAGCTTTATCTCTGATTAAAACGCTCACAGATTTGTTTAGAAGCTAAAGAAATTGTAATGGTGACATAGCATGGCAAAAACCACTTGGTGTACACCATTTGAAACTACCACAAGTAAATTAGAAAACGTCACTGGAGTAAAAAAAAAAAAATAAGCTCAGCTTTTCAAACAAAGATGATACTCAAAGCTAAGGAGAGAAATCAGTGTCTGGCCATGCATGAGAATATAAAACCACTAAGTATTTGATGGGATATAAAAAATAAAATAAAAAATCCTTTTTTTAAGCGGAGCGAAAACACAGGGGATGTTTCATTGGAGAGAACAGCCCTAATTTACAATTCATGAAATATAAGCTTCGTTTTAGAAACGTAGCCTCTCAATGAAAACAACGTACACATACCGGTCGGGATGCAGACGCTCCGAGTTGGGTCTCTGGCCAGTTAGGATTGCGCCTTCAGGTCATGTGTTGTGAAGAGGGTTGTTTCATGGATCCGCTTTGCTTCAACTTCGCCACGGAGAAAGTAAAAACAACTGCTCCAACTGCAGTTCTCTACTGGTGTGCTAGAGTCACTGGCAGCCAATGATCCATACATGTCCACAAATGTACACTAACGACGGAAAGCGTGGCGCTCCCTCCGGCGACGGAGACGTGAATGAGCGCTTCTCCTTAGCGCACGGTTTATATAGGCCTTATACGTAATAGTAGACACACGTCAATCGAATGCTGCATCTAATACGACAACATAGGCTATGTAGTAGCAACTGCTGTCAAGCAAAACTTCATGAAGCACGCTGATATTAGCTTTTCAAATATCAATTCGCTGTGCGTAAAAACAGGAACTTTGGTCACTCGCTCTACTCGGACATCCTGAAACGAGTAACCTACAGTTGTTCAGGAAAACACCACAATATCTGGGATGTCGACAGCCATGCAGACTGTAGGCTATTATCCATACTCAGGCAGTGTTGAAAAAATGACTTTGCAGCTCTTGGGCGAATGAACACAGCGAGACCGGGAATTGTACAAAACGGTGAAAACTAAAGGGACATAGAAAACAAAGCTGTCACCCCCAAAAAATAAGCTAAACATTCCAGATGAAAACAAGCACTAAAACTCCCCCAATCCGCCAACTGTTGACAGTCAACTCGTGCAATTTTGTTCGACCTGTTGCTGGCTTAGCCTATATGTCCTACCTATGCATTTAGTTATTTATTTATTTATTTATTTATTTATTTTGCTTTCAAACGGAGGAAGCAAATATTCAAAGGGGTTGGAACATCTACGTACTAGGGAGCAGGCACGCAGAGACAGACAGCCTGAAAAAAAAAAAGTTGCACTGGCTGATGGAGAGAAAAGCTTACGGCACCTGGTATTCCCAGGCGGTCTCCCATCCAAGTACTAACCAGGCCCGACGCTGCTTAGCTTCCGAGATCGGACGAGATCGGGCGTGTTCAGCGTGGTATGGCCGTAAGCGAAAGCAACCGGCCAAAGTAACCTACTTAAAGCTCCCCAACCCGGGTAGGAGACGCGTGTGTTGTGAAAGGTGAGGTACGCTACAGTATGTGTTCATGAAAACAAGGGCGCATTTTCCGCGTGGAGTTCAACTTTGAAAGTGAAGAATACAACAAATGGCATTTAAAACTTGGTAACATTTCCAATAACTGTTCCTTCTTTATCCTAAAAACGAAGGGTACTGACAGAAGAGTTTGGTTAGGCAAGTGCATATACTTTACTCACAGTTCAACACACATAGGGCAGCTTTATCTCTGATTAAAACGCTCACAGATTTGTTTAGAAGCTAAAGAAATTGTAATGGTGACATAGCATGGCAAAAACCACTTGGTGTACACCATTTGAAACTACCACAAGTAAATTAGAAAACGTCACTGGAGTAAAAAAAAAAAAAAAAAGCTCAGCTTTTCAAACAAAGATGATACTCAAAGCTAAGGAGAGAAATCAGTGTCTGGCCATGCATGAGAATATAAAACCACTAAGTATTTGATGGGATATAAAAAATAAAATAAAAAATCCTTTTTTTAAGCGGAGCGAAAACACAGGGGATGTTTCATTGGAGAGAACAGCCCTAATTTACAATTCATGAAATATAAGCTTCGTTTTAGAAACGTAGCCTCTCAATGAAAACAACGTACACATACCGGTCGGGATGCAGACGCTCCGAGTTGGGTCTCTGGCCAGTTAGGATTGCGCCTTCAGGTCATGTGTTGTGAAGAGGGTTGTTTCATGGATCCGCTTTGCTTCAACTTCGCCACGGAGAAAGTAAAAACAACTGCTCCAACTGCAGTTCTCTACTGGTGTGCTAGAGTCACTGGCAGCCAATGATCCATACATGTCCACAAATGTACACTAACGACGGAAAGCGTGGCGCTCCCTCCGGCGACGGAGACGTGAATGAGCGCTTCTCCTTAGCGCACGGTTTATATAGGCCTTATACGTAATAGTAGACACACGTCAATCGAATGCTGCATCTAATACGACAACATAGGCTATGTAGTAGCAACTGCTGTCAAGCAAAACTTCATGAAGCACGCTGATATTAGCTTTTCAAATATCAATTCGCTGTGCGTAAAAACAGGAACTTTGGTCACTCGCTCTACTCGGACATCCTGAAACGAGTAACCTACAGTTGTTCAGGAAAACACCACAATATCTGGGATGTCGACAGCCATGCAGACTGTAGGCTATTATCCATACTCAGGCAGTGTTGAAAAAATGACTTTGCAGCTCTTGGGCGAATGAACACAGCGAGACCGGGAATTGTACAAAACGGTGAAAACTAAAGGGACATAGAAAACAAAGCTGTCACCCCCAAAAAATAAGCTAAACATTCCAGATGAAAACAAGCACTAAAACTCCCCCAATCCGCCAACTGTTGACAGTCAACTCGTGCAATTTTGTTCGACCTGTTGCTGGCTTAGCCTATATGTCCTACCTATGCATTTAGTTATTTATTTATTTATTTATTTATTTATTTTGCTTTCAAACGGAGGAAGCAAATATTCAAAGGGGTTGGAACATCTACGTACTAGGGAGCAGGCACGCAGAGACAGACAGCCTGAAAAAAAAAAAGTTGCACTGGCTGATGGAGAGAAAAGCTTACGGCACCTGGTATTCCCAGGCGGTCTCCCATCCAAGTACTAACCAGGCCCGACGCTGCTTAGCTTCCGAGATCGGACGAGATCGGGCGTGTTCAGCGTGGTATGGCCGTAAGCGAAAGCAACCGGCCAAAGTAACCTACTTAAAGCTCCCCAACCCGGGTTGGAGACGCGTGTGTTGTGAAAGGTGAGGTACGCTACAGTATGTGTTCATGAAAACAAGGGCGCATTTTCCGCGTGGAGTTCAACTTTGAAAGTGAAGAATACAACAAATGGCATTTAAAACTTGGTAACATTTCCAATAACTGTTCCTTCTTTATCCTAAAAACGAAGGGTACTGACAGAAGAGTTTGGTTAGGCAAGTGCATATACTTTACTCACAGTTCAACACACATAGGGCAGCTTTATCTCTGATTAAAACGCTCACAGATTTGTTTAGAAGCTAAAGAAATTGTAATGGTGACATAGCATGGCAAAAACCACTTGGTGTACACCATTTGAAACTACCACAAGTAAATTAGAAAACGTCACTGGAGTAAAAAAAAAAAAATAAGCTCAGCTTTTCAAACAAAGATGATACTCAAAGCTAAGGAGAGAAATCAGTGTCTGGCCATGCATGAGAATATAAAACCACTAAGTATTTGATGGGATATAAAAAATAAAATAAAAAATCCTTTTTTTAAGCGGAGCGAAAACACAGGGGATGTTTCATTGGAGAGAACAGCCCTAATTTACAATTCATGAAATATAAGCTTCGTTTTAGAAACGTAGCCTCTCAATGAAAACAACGTACACATACCGGTCGGGATGCAGACGCTCCGAGTTGGGTCTCTGGCCAGTTAGGATTGCGCCTTCAGGTCATGTGTTGTGAAGAGGGTTGTTTCATGGATCCGCTTTGCTTCAACTTCGCCACGGAGAAAGTAAAAACAACTGCTCCAACTGCAGTTCTCTACTGGTGTGCTAGAGTCACTGGCAGCCAATGATCCATACATGTCCACAAATGTACACTAACGACGGAAAGCGTGGCGCTCCCTCCGGCGACGGAGACGTGAATGAGCGCTTCTCCTTAGCGCACGGTTTATATAGGCCTTATACGTAATAGTAGACACACGTCAATCGAATGCTGCATCTAATACGACAACATAGGCTATGTAGTAGCAACTGCTGTCAAGCAAAACTTCATGAAGCACGCTGATATTAGCTTTTCAAATATCAATTCGCTGTGCGTAAAAACAGGAACTTTGGTCACTCGCTCTACTCGGACATCCTGAAACGAGTAACCTACAGTTGTTCAGGAAAACACCACAATATCTGGGATGTCGACAGCCATGCAGACTGTAGGCTATTATCCATACTCAGGCAGTGTTGAAAAAATGACTTTGCAGCTCTTGGGCGAATGAACACAGCGAGACCGGGAATTGTACAAAACGGTGAAAACTAAAGGGACATAGAAAACAAAGCTGTCACCCCCAAAAAATAAGCTAAACATTCCAGATGAAAACAAGCACTAAAACTCCCCCAATCCGCCAACTGTTGACAGTCAACTCGTGCAATTTTGTTCGACCTGTTGCTGGCTTAGCCTATATGTCCTACCTATGCATTTAGTTATTTATTTATTTATTTATTTATTTATTTTGCTTTCAAACGGAGGAAGCAAATATTCAAAGGGGTTGGAACATCTACGTACTAGGGAGCAGGCACGCACAGACAGACAGCCTGAAAAAAAAAAAGTTGCACTGGCTGATGGAGAGAAAAGCTTACGGCACCTGGTATTCCCAGGCGGTCTCCCATCCAAGTACTAACCAGGCCCGACGCTGCTTAGCTTCCGAGATCGGACGAGATCGGGCGTGTTCAGCGTGGTATGGCCGTAAGCGAAAGCAACCGGCCAAAGTAACCTACTTAAAGCTCCCCAACCCGGGTTGGAGACGCGTGTGTTGTGAAAGGTGAGGTACGCTACAGTATGTGTTCATGAAAACAAGGGCGCATTTTCCTTGTGGAGTTCAACTTTGAAAGTGAAGAATACAACAAATGGCATTTAAAACTTGGTAACATTTCCAATAACTGTTCCTTCTTTATCCTAAAAACGAAGGGTACTGACAGAAGAGTTTGGTTAGGCAAGTGCATATACTTTACTCACAGTTCAACACACATAGGGCAGCTTTATCTCTGATTAAAACGCTCACAGATTTGTTTAGAAGCTAAAGAAATTGTAATGGTGACATAGCATGGCAAAAACCACTTGGTGTACACCATTTGAAACTACCACAAGTAAATTAGAAAACGTCACTGGAGTAAAAAAAAAAAAAAAAAGCTCAGCTTTTCAAACAAAGATGATACTCAAAGCTAAGGAGAGAAATCAGTGTCTGGCCATGCATGAGAATATAAAACCACTAAGTATTTGATGGGATATAAAAAATAAAATAAAAAATCCTTTTTTTAAGCGGAGCGAAAACACAGGGGATGTTTCATTGGAGAGAACAGCCCTAATTTACAATTCATGAAATATAAGCTTCGTTTTAGAAACGTAGCCTCTCAATGAAAACAACGTACACATACCGGTCGGGATGCAGACGCTCCGAGTTGGGTCTCTGGCCAGTTAGGATTGCGCCTTCAGGTCATGTGTTGTGAAGAGGGTTGTTTCATGGATCCGCTTTGCTTCAACTTCGCCACGGAGAAAGTAAAAACAACTGCTCCAACTGCAGTTCTCTACTGGTGTGCTAGAGTCACTGGCAGCCAATGATCCATACATGTCCACAAATGTACACTAACGACGGAAAGCGTGGCGCTCCCTCCGGCGACGGAGACGTGAATGAGCGCTTCTCCTTAGCGCACGGTTTATATAGGCCTTATACGTAATAGTAGACACACGTCAATCGAATGCTGCATCTAATACGACAACATAGGCTATGTAGTAGCAACTGCTGTCAAGCAAAACTTCATGAAGCACGCTGATATTAGCTTTTCAAATATCAATTCGCTGTGCGTAAAAACAGGAACTTTGGTCACTCGCTCTACTCGGACATCCTGAAACGAGTAACCTACAGTTGTTCAGGAAAACACCACAATATCTGGGATGTCGACAGCCATGCAGACTGTAGGCTATTATCCATACTCAGGCAGTGTTGAAAAAATGACTTTGCAGCTCTTGGGCGAATGAACACAGCGAGACCGGGAATTGTACAAAACGGTGAAAACTAAAGGGACATAGAAAACAAAGCTGTCACCCCCAAAAAATAAGCTAAACATTCCAGATGAAAACAAGCACTAAAACTCCCCCAATCCGCCAACTGTTGACAGTCAACTCGTGCAATTTTGTTCGACCTGTTGCTGGCTTAGCCTATATGTCCTACCTATGCATTTAGTTATTTATTTATTTATTTATTTATTTATTTTGCTTTCAAACGGAGGAAGCAAATATTCAAAGGGGTTGGAACATCTACGTACTAGGGAGCAGGCACGCAGAGACAGACAGCCTGAAAAAAAAAAAGTTGCACTGGCTGATGGAGAGAAAAGCTTACGGCACCTGGTATTCCCAGGCGGTCTCCCATCCAAGTACTAACCAGGCCCGACGCTGCTTAGCTTCCGAGATCGGACGAGATCGGGCGTGTTCAGCGTGGTATGGCCGTAAGCGAAAGCAACCGGCCAAAGTAACCTACTTAAAGCTCCCCAACCCGGGTTGGAGACGCGTGTGTTGTGAAAGGTGAGGTACGCTACAGTATGTGTTCATGAAAACAAGGGCGCATTTTCCGCGTGGAGTTCAACTTTGAAAGTGAAGAATACAACAAATGGCATTTAAAACTTGGTAACATTTCCAATAACTGTTCCTTCTTTATCCTAAAAACGAAGGGTACTGACAGAAGAGTTTGGTTAGGCAAGTGCATATACTTTACTCACAGTTCAACACACATAGGGCAGCTTTATCTCTGATTAAAACGCTCACAGATTTGTTTAGAAGCTAAAGAAATTGTAATGGTGACATAGCATGGCAAAAACCACTTGGTGTACACCATTTGAAACTACCACAAGTAAATTAGAAAACGTCACTGGAGTAAAAAAAAAAAAAAAAGCTCAGCTTTTCAAACAAAGATGATACTCAAAGCTAAGGAGAGAAATCAGTGTCTGGCCATGCATGAGAATATAAAACCACTAAGTATTTGATGGGATATAAAAAATAAAAAATAAATCCTTTTTTTAAGCGGAGCGAAAACACAGGGGATGTTTCATTGGAGAGAACAACCCTAATTTACAATTCATGAAATATAAGCTTCGTTTTAGAAACGTAGCCTCTCAATGAAAACAACGTACACATACCGGTCGGGATGCAGACGCTCCGAGTTGGGTCTCTGGCCAGTTAGGATTGCGCCTTCAGGTCATGTGTTGTGAAGAGGGTTGTTTCATGGATCCGCTTTGCTTCAACTTCGCCACGGAGAAAGTAAAAACAACTGCTCCAACTGCAGTTCTCTACTGGTGTGCTAGAGTCACTGGCAGCCAATGATCCATACATGTCCACAAATGTACACTAACGACGGAAAGCGTGGCGCTCCCTCCGGCGACGGAGACGTGAATGAGCGCTTCTCCTTAGCGCACGGTTTATATAGGCCTTATACGTAATAGTAGACACACGTCAATCGAATGCTGCATCTAATACGACAACATAGGCTATGTAGTAGCAACTGCTGTCAAGCAAAACTTCATGAAGCACGCTGATATTAGCTTTTCAAATATCAATTCGCTGTGCGTAAAAACAGGAACTTTGGTCACTCGCTCTACTCGGACATCCTGAAACGAGTAACCTACAGTTGTTCAGGAAAACACCACAATATCTGGGATGTCGACAGCCATGCAGACTGTAGGCTATTATCCATACTCAGGCAGTGTTGAAAAAATGACTTTGCAGCTCTTGGGCGAATGAACACAGCGAGACCGGGAATTGTACAAAACGGTGAAAACTAAAGGGACATAGAAAACAAAGCTGTCACCCCCAAAAAATAAGCTAAACATTCCAGATGAAAACAAGCACTAAAACTCCCCCAATCCGCCAACTGTTGACAGTCAACTCGTGCAATTTTGTTCGACCTGTTGCTGGCTTAGCCTATATGTCCTACCTATGCATTTAGTTATTTATTTATTTATTTATTTATTTATTTTGCTTTCAAACGGAGGAAGCAAATATTCAAAGGGGTTGGAACATCTACGTACTAGGGAGCAGGCACGCACAGACAGACAGCCTGAAAAAAAAAAAGTTGCACTGGCTGATGGAGAGAAAAGCTTACGGCACCTGGTATTCCCAGGCGGTCTCCCATCCAAGTACTAACCAGGCCCGACGCTGCTTAGCTTCCGAGATCGGACGAGATCGGGCGTGTTCAGCGTGGTATGGCCGTAAGCGAAAGCAACCGGCCAAAGTAACCTACTTAAAGCTCCCCAACCCGGGTTGGAGACGCGTGTGTTGTGAAAGGTGAGGTACGCTACAGTATGTGTTCATGAAAACAAGGGCGCATTTTCCGCGTGGAGTTCAACTTTGAAAGTGAAGAATACAACAAATGGCATTTAAAACTTGGTAACATTTCCAATAACTGTTCCTTCTTTATCCTAAAAACGAAGGGTACTGACAGAAGAGTTTGGTTAGGCAAGTGCATATACTTTACTCACAGTTCAACACACATAGGGCAGCTTTATCTCTGATTAAAACGCTCACAGATTTGTTTAGAAGCTAAAGAAATTGTAATGGTGACATAGCATGGCAAAAACCACTTGGTGTACACCATTTGAAACTACCACAAGTAAATTAGAAAACGTCACTGGAGTAAAAAAAAAAAAAAAAAGCTCAGCTTTTCAAACAAAGATGATACTCAAAGCTAAGGAGAGAAATCAGTGTCTGGCCATGCATGAGAATATAAAACCACTAAGTATTTGATGGGATATAAAAAATAAAATAAAAAATCCTTTTTTTAAGCGGAGCGAAAACACAGGGGATGTTTCATTGGAGAGAACAGCCCTAATTTACAATTCATGAAATATAAGCTTCGTTTTAGAAACGTAGCCTCTCAATGAAAACAACGTACACATACCGGTCGGGATGCAGACGCTCCGAGTTGGGTCTCTGGCCAGTTAGGATTGCGCCTTCAGGTCATGTGTTGTGAAGAGGGTTGTTTCATGGATCCGCTTTGCTTCAACTTCGCCACGGAGAAAGTAAAAACAACTGCTCCAACTGCAGTTCTCTACTGGTGTGCTAGAGTCACTGGCAGCCAATGATCCATACATGTCCACAAATGTACACTAACGACGGAAAGCGTGGCGCTCCCTCCGGCGACGGAGACGTGAATGAGCGCTTCTCCTTAGCGCACGGTTTATATAGGCCTTATACGTAATAGTAGACACACGTCAATCGAATGCTGCATCTAATACGACAACATAGGCTATGTAGTAGCAACTGCTGTCAAGCAAAACTTCATGAAGCACGCTGATATTAGCTTTTCAAATATCAATTCGCTGTGCGTAAAAACAGGAACTTTGGTCACTCGCTCTACTCGGACATCCTGAAACGAGTAACCTACAGTTGTTCAGGAAAACACCACAATATCTGGGATGTCGACAGCCATGCAGACTGTAGGCTATTATCCATACTCAGGCAGTGTTGAAAAAATGACTTTGCAGCTCTTGGGCGAATGAACACAGCGAGACCGGGAATTGTACAAAACGGTGAAAACTAAAGGGACATAGAAAACAAAGCTGTCACCCCCAAAAAATAAGCTAAACATTCCAGATGAAAACAAGCACTAAAACTCCCCCAATCCGCCAACTGTTGACAGTCAACTCGTGCAATTTTGTTCGACCTGTTGCTGGCTTAGCCTATATTTCCTACCTATGCATTTAGTTATTTATTTATTTATTTATTTATTTATTTTGCTTTCAAACGGAGGAAGCAAATATTCAAAGGGGTTGGAACATCTACGTACTAGGGAGCAGGCACGCACAGACAGACAGCCTGAAAAAAAAAAAGTTGCACTGGCTGATGGAGAGAAAAGCTTACGGCACCTGGTATTCCCAGGCGGTCTCCCATCCAAGTACTAACCAGGCCCGACGCTGCTTAGCTTCCGAGATCGGACGAGATCGGGCGTGTTCAGCGTGGTATGGCCGTAAGCGAAAGCAACCGGCCAAAGTAACCTACTTAAAGCTCCCCAACCCGGGTTGGAGACGCGTGTGTTGTGAAAGGTGAGGTACGCTACAGTATGTGTTCATGAAAACAAGGGCGCATTTTCCGCGTGGAGTTCAACTTTGAAAGTGAAGAATACAACAAATGGCATTTAAAACTTGGTAACATTTCCAATAACTGTTCCTTCTTTATCCTAAAAACGAAGGGTACTGACAGAAGAGTTTGGTTAGGCAAGTGCATATACTTTACTCACAGTTCAACACACATAGGGCAGCTTTATCTCTGATTAAAACGCTCACAGATTTGTTTAGAAGCTAAAGAAATTGTAATGGTGACATAGCATGGCAAAAACCACTTGGTGTACACCATTTGAAACTACCACAAGTAAATTAGAAAACGTCACTGGAGTAAAAAAAAAAAAAAAAAGCTCAGCTTTTCAAACAAAGATGATACTCAAAGCTAAGGAGAGAAATCAGTGTCTGGCCATGCATGAGAATATAAAACCACTAAGTATTTGATGGGATATAAAAAATAAAATAAAAAATCCTTTTTTTAAGCGGAGCGAAAACACAGGGGATGTTTCATTGGAGAGAACAGCCCTAATTTACAATTCATGAAATATAAGCTTCGTTTTAGAAACGTAGCCTCTCAATGAAAACAACGTACACATACCGGTCGGGATGCAGACGCTCCGAGTTGGGTCTCTGGCCAGTTAGGATTGCGCCTTCAGGTCATGTGTTGTGAAGAGGGTTGTTTCATGGATCCGCTTTGCTTCAACTTCGCCACGGAGAAAGTAAAAACAACTGCTCCAACTGCAGTTCTCTACTGGTGTGCTAGAGTCACTGGCAGCCAATGATCCATACATGTCCACAAATGTACACTAACGACGGAAAGCGTGGCGCTCCCTCCGGCGACGGAGACGTGAATGAGCGCTTCTCCTTAGCGCACGGTTTATATAGGCCTTATACGTAATAGTAGACACACGTCAATCGAATGCTGCATCTAATACGACAACATAGGCTATGTAGTAGCAACTGCTGTCAAGCAAAACTTCATGAAGCACGCTGATATTAGCTTTTCAAATATCAATTCGCTGTGCGTAAAAACAGGAACTTTGGTCACTCGCTCTACTCGGACATCCTGAAACGAGTAACCTACAGTTGTTCAGGAAAACACCACAATATCTGGGATGTCGACAGCCATGCAGACTGTAGGCTATTATCCATACTCAGGCAGTGTTGAAAAAATGACTTTGCAGCTCTTGGGCGAATGAACACAGCGAGACCGGGAATTGTACAAAACGGTGAAAACTAAAGGGACATAGAAAACAAAGCTGTCACCCCCAAAAAATAAGCTAAACATTCCAGATGAAAACAAGCACTAAAACTCCCCCAATCCGCCAACTGTTGACAGTCAACTCGTGCAATTTTGTTCGACCTGTTGCTGGCTTAGCCTATATGTCCTACCTATGCATTTAGTTATTTATTTATTTATTTATTTATTTATTTTGCTTTCAAACGGAGGAAGCAAATATTCAAAGGGGTTGGAACATCTACGTACTAGGGAGCAGGCACGCAGAGACAGACAGCCTGAAAAAAAAAAAGTTGCACTGGCTGATGGAGAGAAAAGCTTACGGCACCTGGTATTCCCAGGCGGTCTCCCATCCAAGTACTAACCAGGCCCGACGCTGCTTAGCTTCCGAGATCGGACGAGATCGGGCGTGTTCAGCGTGGTATGGCCGTAAGCGAAAGCAACCGGCCAAAGTAACCTACTTAAAGCTCCCCAACCCGGGTTGGAGACGCGTGTGTTGTGAAAGGTGAGGTACGCTACAGTATGTGTTCATGAAAACAAGGGCGCATTTTCCGCGTGGAGTTCAACTTTGAAAGTGAAGAATACAACAAATGGCATTTAAAACTTGGTAACATTTCCAATAACTGTTCCTTCTTTATCCTAAAAACGAAGGGTACTGACAGAAGAGTTTGGTTAGGCAAGTGCATATACTTTACTCACAGTTCAACACACATAGGGCAGCTTTATCTCTGATTAAAACGCTCACAGATTTGTTTAGAAGCTAAAGAAATTGTAATGGTGACATAGCATGGCAAAAACCACTTGGTGTACACCATTTGAAACTACCACAAGTAAATTAGAAAACGTCACTGGAGTAAAAAAAAAAAAAAAAAGCTCAGCTTTTCAAACAAAGATGATACTCAAAGCTAAGGAGAGAAATCAGTGTCTGGCCATGCATGAGAATATAAAACCACTAAGTATTTGATGGGATATAAAAAATAAAATAAAAAATCCTTTTTTTAAGCGGAGCGAAAACACAGGGGATGTTTCATTGGAGAGAACAGCCCTAATTTACAATTCATGAAATATAAGCTTCGTTTTAGAAACGTAGCCTCTCAATGAAAACAACGTACACATACCGGTCGGGATGCAGACGCTCCGAGTTGGGTCTCTGGCCAGTTAGGATTGCGCCTTCAGGTCATGTGTTGTGAAGAGGGTTGTTTCATGGATCCGCTTTGCTTCAACTTCGCCACGGAGAAAGTAAAAACAACTGCTCCAACTGCAGTTCTCTACTGGTGTGCTAGAGTCACTGGCAGCCAATGATCCATACATGTCCACAAATGTACACTAACGACGGAAAGCGTGGCGCTCCCTCCGGCGACGGAGACGTGAATGAGCGCTTCTCCTTAGCGCACGGTTTATATAGGCCTTATACGTAATAGTAGACACACGTCAATCGAATGCTGCATCTAATACGACAACATAGGCTATGTAGTAGCAACTGCTGTCAAGCAAAACTTCATGAAGCACGCTGATATTAGCTTTTCAAATATCAATTCGCTGTGCGTAAAAACAGGAACTTTGGTCACTCGCTCTACTCGGACATCCTGAAACGAGTAACCTACAGTTGTTCAGGAAAACACCACAATATCTGGGATGTCGACAGCCATGCAGACTGTAGGCTATTATCCATACTCAGGCAGTGTTGAAAAAATGACTTTGCAGCTCTTGGGCGAATGAACACAGCGAGACCGGGAATTGTACAAAACGGTGAAAACTAAAGGGACATAGAAAACAAAGCTGTCACCCCCAAAAAATAAGCTAAACATTCCAGATGAAAACAAGCACTAAAACTCCCCCAATCCGCCAACTGTTGACAGTCAACTCGTGCAATTTTGTTCGACCTGTTGCTGGCTTAGCCTATATTTCCTACCTATGCATTTAGTTATTTATTTATTTATTTATTTATTTATTTTGCTTTCAAACGGAGGAAGCAAATATTCAAAGGGGTTGGAACATCTACGTACTAGGGAGCAGGCACGCACAGACAGACAGCCTGAAAAAAAAAAAGTTGCACTGGCTGATGGAGAGAAAAGCTTACGGCACCTGGTATTCCCAGGCGGTCTCCCATCCAAGTACTAACCAGGCCCGACGCTGCTTAGCTTCCGAGATCGGACGAGATCGGGCGTGTTCAGCGTGGTATGGCCGTAAGCGAAAGCAACCGGCCAAAGTAACCTACTTAAAGCTCCCCAACCCGGGTTGGAGACGCGTGTGTTGTGAAAGGTGAGGTACGCTACAGTATGTGTTCATGAAAACAAGGGCGCATTTTCCGCGTGGAGTTCAACTTTGAAAGTGAAGAATACAACAAATGGCATTTAAAACTTGGTAACATTTCCAATAACTGTTCCTTCTTTATCCTAAAAACGAAGGGTACTGACAGAAGAGTTTGGTTAGGCAAGTGCATATACTTTACTCACAGTTCAACACACATAGGGCAGCTTTATCTCTGATTAAAACGCTCACAGATTTGTTTAGAAGCTAAAGAAATTGTAATGGTGACATAGCATGGCAAAAACCACTTGGTGTACACCATTTGAAACTACCACAAGTAAATTAGAAAACGTCACTGGAGTAAAAAAAAAAAAAAAAAGCTCAGCTTTTCAAACAAAGATGATACTCAAAGCTAAGGAGAGAAATCAGTGTCTGGCCATGCATGAGAATATAAAACCACTAAGTATTTGATGGGATATAAAAAATAAAATAAAAAATCCTTTTTTTAAGCGGAGCGAAAACACAGGGGATGTTTCATTGGAGAGAACAGCCCTAATTTACAATTCATGAAATATAAGCTTCGTTTTAGAAACGTAGCCTCTCAATGAAAACAACGTACACATACCGGTCGGGATGCAGACGCTCCGAGTTGGGTCTCTGGCCAGTTAGGATTGCGCCTTCAGGTCATGTGTTGTGAAGAGGGTTGTTTCATGGATCCGCTTTGCTTCAACTTCGCCACGGAGAAAGTAAAAACAACTGCTCCAACTGCAGTTCTCTACTGGTGTGCTAGAGTCACTGGCAGCCAATGATCCATACATGTCCACAAATGTACACTAACGACGGAAAGCGTGGCGCTCCCTCCGGCGACGGAGACGTGAATGAGCGCTTCTCCTTAGCGCACGGTTTATATAGGCCTTATACGTAATAGTAGACACACGTCAATCGAATGCTGCATCTAATACGACAACATAGGCTATGTAGTAGCAACTGCTGTCAAGCAAAACTTCATGAAGCACGCTGATATTAGCTTTTCAAATATCAATTCGCTGTGCGTAAAAACAGGAACTTTGGTCACTCGCTCTACTCGGACATCCTGAAACGAGTAACCTACAGTTGTTCAGGAAAACACCACAATATCTGGGATGTCGACAGCCATGCAGACTGTAGGCTATTATCCATACTCAGGCAGTGTTGAAAAAATGACTTTGCAGCTCTTGGGCGAATGAACACAGCGAGACCGGGAATTGTACAAAACGGTGAAAACTAAAGGGACATAGAAAACAAAGCTGTCACCCCCAAAAAATAAGCTAAACATTCCAGATGAAAACAAGCACTAAAACTCCCCCAATCCGCCAACTGTTGACAGTCAACTCGTGCAATTTTGTTCGACCTGTTGCTGGCTTAGCCTATATTTCCTACCTATGCATTTAGTTATTTATTTATTTATTTATTTATTTATTTTGCTTTCAAACGGAGGAAGCAAATATTCAAAGGGGTTGGAACATCTACGTACTAGGGAGCAGGCACGCACAGACAGACAGCCTGAAAAAAAAAAAGTTGCACTGGCTGATGGAGAGAAAAGCTTACGGCACCTGGTATTCCCAGGCGGTCTCCCATCCAAGTACTAACCAGGCCCGACGCTGCTTAGCTTCCGAGATCGGACGAGATCGGGCGTGTTCAGCGTGGTATGGCCGTAAGCGAAAGCAACCGGCCAAAGTAACCTACTTAAAGCTCCCCAACCCGGGTTGGAGACGCGTGTGTTGTGAAAGGTGAGGTACGCTACAGTATGTGTTCATGAAAACAAGGGCGCATTTTCCGCGTGGAGTTCAACTTTGAAAGTGAAGAATACAACAAATGGCATTTAAAACTTGGTAACATTTCCAATAACTGTTCCTTCTTTATCCTAAAAACGAAGGGTACTGACAGAAGAGTTTGGTTAGGCAAGTGCATATACTTTACTCACAGTTCAACACACATAGGGCAGCTTTATCTCTGATTAAAACGCTCACAGATTTGTTTAGAAGCTAAAGAAATTGTAATGGTGACATAGCATGGCAAAAACCACTTGGTGTACACCATTTGAAACTACCACAAGTAAATTAGAAAACGTCACTGGAGTAAAAAAAAAAAAAAAAAGCTCAGCTTTTCAAACAAAGATGATACTCAAAGCTAAGGAGAGAAATCAGTGTCTGGCCATGCATGAGAATATAAAACCACTAAGTATTTGATGGGATATAAAAAATAAAATAAAAAATCCTTTTTTTAAGCGGAGCGAAAACACAGGGGATGTTTCATTGGAGAGAACAGCCCTAATTTACAATTCATGAAATATAAGCTTCGTTTTAGAAACGTAGCCTCTCAATGAAAACAACGTACACATACCGGTCGGGATGCAGACGCTCCGAGTTGGGTCTCTGGCCAGTTAGGATTGCGCCTTCAGGTCATGTGTTGTGAAGAGGGTTGTTTCATGGATCCGCTTTGCTTCAACTTCGCCACGGAGAAAGTAAAAACAACTGCTCCAACTGCAGTTCTCTACTGGTGTGCTAGAGTCACTGGCAGCCAATGATCCATACATGTCCACAAATGTACACTAACGACGGAAAGCGTGGCGCTCCCTCCGGCGACGGAGACGTGAATGAGCGCTTCTCCTTAGCGCACGGTTTATATAGGCCTTATACGTAATAGTAGACACACGTCAATCGAATGCTGCATCTAATACGACAACATAGGCTATGTAGTAGCAACTGCTGTCAAGCAAAACTTCATGAAGCACGCTGATATTAGCTTTTCAAATATCAATTCGCTGTGCGTAAAAACAGGAACTTTGGTCACTCGCTCTACTCGGACATCCTGAAACGAGTAACCTACAGTTGTTCAGGAAAACACCACAATATCTGGGATGTCGACAGCCATGCAGACTGTAGGCTATTATCCATACTCAGGCAGTGTTGAAAAAATGACTTTGCAGCTCTTGGGCGAATGAACACAGCGAGACCGGGAATTGTACAAAACGGTGAAAACTAAAGGGACATAGAAAACAAAGCTGTCACCCCCAAAAAATAAGCTAAACATTCCAGATGAAAACAAGCACTAAAACTCCCCCAATCCGCCAACTGTTGACAGTCAACTCGTGCAATTTTGTTCGACCTGTTGCTGGCTTAGCCTATATGTCCTACCTATGCATTTAGTTATTTATTTATTTATTTATTTTGCTTTCAAACGGAGGAAGCAAATATTCAAAGGGGTTGGAACATCTACGTACTAGGGAGCAGGCACGCAGAGACAGACAGCCTGAAAAAAAAAAAGTTGCACTGGCTGATGGAGAGAAAAGCTTACGGCACCTGGTATTCCCAGGCGGTCTCCCATCCAAGTACTAACCAGGCCCGACGCTGCTTAGCTTCCGAGATCGGACGAGATCGGGCGTGTTCAGCGTGGTATGGCCGTAAGCGAAAGCAACCGGCCAAAGTAACCTACTTAAAGCTCCCCAACCCGGGTAGGAGACGCGTGTGTTGTGAAAGGTGAGGTACGCTACAGTATGTGTTCATGAAAACAAGGGCGCATTTTCCGCGTGGAGTTCAACTTTGAAAGTGAAGAATACAACAAATGGCATTTAAAACTTGGTAACATTTCCAATAACTGTTCCTTCTTTATCCTAAAAACGAAGGGTACTGACAGAAGAGTTTGGTTAGGCAAGTGCATATACTTTACTCACAGTTCAACACACATAGGGCAGCTTTATCTCTGATTAAAACGCTCACAGATTTGTTTAGAAGCTAAAGAAATTGTAATGGTGACATAGCATGGCAAAAACCACTTGGTGTACACCATTTGAAACTACCACAAGTAAATTAGAAAACGTCACTGGAGTAAAAAAAAAAAAAAAAAGCTCAGCTTTTCAAACAAAGATGATACTCAAAGCTAAGGAGAGAAATCAGTGTCTGGCCATGCATGAGAATATAAAACCACTAAGTATTTGATGGGATATAAAAAATAAAATAAAAAATCCTTTTTTTAAGCGGAGCGAAAACACAGGGGATGTTTCATTGGAGAGAACAGCCCTAATTTACAATTCATGAAATATAAGCTTCGTTTTAGAAACGTAGCCTCTCAATGAAAACAACGTACACATACCGGTCGGGATGCAGACGCTCCGAGTTGGGTCTCTGGCCAGTTAGGATTGCGCCTTCAGGTCATGTGTTGTGAAGAGGGTTGTTTCATGGATCCGCTTTGCTTCAACTTCGCCACGGAGAAAGTAAAAACAACTGCTCCAACTGCAGTTCTCTACTGGTGTGCTAGAGTCACTGGCAGCCAATGATCCATACATGTCCACAAATGTACACTAACGACGGAAAGCGTGGCGCTCCCTCCGGCGACGGAGACGTGAATGAGCGCTTCTCCTTGGCGCACGGTTTATATAGGCCTTATACGTAATAGTAGACACACGTCAATCGAATGCTGCATCTAATACGACAACATAGGCTATGTAGTAGCAACTGCTGTCAAGCAAAACTTCATGAAGCACGCTGATATTAGCTTTTCAAATATCAATTCGCTGTGCGTAAAAACAGGAACTTTGGTCACTCGCTCTACTCGGACATCCTGAAACGAGTAACCTACAGTTGTTCAGGAAAACACCACAATATCTGGGATGTCGACAGCCATGCAGACTGTAGGCTATTATCCATACTCAGGCAGTGTTGAAAAAATGACTTTGCAGCTCTTGGGCGAATGAACACAGCGAGACAAGGAATTGTACAAAACGGTGAAAACTAAAGGGACATAGAAAACAAAGCTGTCACCCCCAAAAAATAAGCTAAACATTCCAGATGAAAACAAGCACTAAAACTCCCCCAATCCGCCAACTGTTGACAGTCAACTCGTGCAATTTTGTTCGACCTGTTGCTGGCTTAGCCTATATTTCCTACCTATGCATTTAGTTATTTATTTATTTATTTATTTATTTATTTTGCTTTCAAACGGAGGAAGCAAATATTCAAAGGGGTTGGAACATCTACGTACTAGGGAGCAGGCACGCACAGACAGACAGCCTGAAAAAAAAAAAGTTGCACTGGCTGATGGAGAGAAAAGCTTACGGCACCTGGTATTCCCAGGCGGTCTCCCATCCAAGTACTAACCAGGCCCGACGCTGCTTAGCTTCCGAGATCGGACGAGATCGGGCGTGTTCAGCGTGGTATGGCCGTAAGCGAAAGCAACCGGCCAAAGTAACCTACTTAAAGCTCCCCAACCCGGGTTGGAGACGCGTGTGTTGTGAAAGGTGAGGTACGCTACAGTATGTGTTCATGAAAACAAGGGCGCATTTTCCGCGTGGAGTTCAACTTTGAAAGTGAAGAATACAACAAATGGCATTTAAAACTTGGTAACATTTCCAATAACTGTTCCTTCTTTATCCTAAAAACGAAGGGTACTGACAGAAGAGTTTGGTTAGGCAAGTGCATATACTTTACTCACAGTTCAACACACATAGGGCAGCTTTATCTCTGATTAAAACGCTCACAGATTTGTTTAGAAGCTAAAGAAATTGTAATGGTGACATAGCATGGCAAAAACCACTTGGTGTACACCATTTGAAACTACCACAAGTAAATTAGAAAACGTCACTGGAGTAAAAAAAAAAAAAAAAAGCTCAGCTTTTCAAACAAAGATGATACTCAAAGCTAAGGAGAGAAATCAGTGTCTGGCCATGCATGAGAATATAAAACCACTAAGTATTTGATGGGATATAAAAAATAAAATAAAAAATCCTTTTTTTAAGCGGAGCGAAAACACAGGGGATGTTTCATTGGAGAGAACAGCCCTAATTTACAATTCATGAAATATAAGCTTCGTTTTAGAAACGTAGCCTCTCAATGAAAACAACGTACACATACCGGTCGGGATGCAGACGCTCCGAGTTGGGTCTCTGGCCAGTTAGGATTGCGCCTTCAGGTCATGTGTTGTGAAGAGGGTTGTTTCATGGATCCGCTTTGCTTCAACTTCGCCACGGAGAAAGTAAAAACAACTGCTCCAACTGCAGTTCTCTACTGGTGTGCTAGAGTCACTGGCAGCCAATGATCCATACATGTCCACAAATGTACACTAACGACGGAAAGCGTGGCGCTCCCTCCGGCGACGGAGACGTGAATGAGCGCTTCTCCTTAGCGCACGGTTTATATAGGCCTTATACGTAATAGTAGACACACGTCAATCGAATGCTGCATCTAATACGACAACATAGGCTATGTAGTAGCAACTGCTGTCAAGCAAAACTTCATGAAGCACGCTGATATTAGCTTTTCAAATATCAATTCGCTGTGCGTAAAAACAGGAACTTTGGTCACTCGCTCTACTCGGACATCCTGAAACGAGTAACCTACAGTTGTTCAGGAAAACACCACAATATCTGGGATGTCGACAGCCATGCAGACTGTAGGCTATTATCCATACTCAGGCAGTGTTGAAAAAATGACTTTGCAGCTCTTGGGCGAATGAACACAGCGAGACCGGGAATTGTACAAAACGGTGAAAACTAAAGGGACATAGAAAACAAAGCTGTCACCCCCAAAAAATAAGCTAAACATTCCAGATGAAAACAAGCACTAAAACTCCCCCAATCCGCCAACTGTTGACAGTCAACTCGTGCAATTTTGTTCGACCTGTTGCTGGCTTAGCCTATATTTCCTACCTATGCATTTAGTTATTTATTTATTTATTTATTTATTTATTTTGCTTTCAAACGGAGGAAGCAAATATTCAAAGGGGTTGGAACATCTACGTACTAGGGAGCAGGCACGCACAGACAGACAGCCTGAAAAAAAAAAAGTTGCACTGGCTGATGGAGAGAAAAGCTTACGGCACCTGGTATTCCCAGGCGGTCTCCCATCCAAGTACTAACCAGGCCCGACGCTGCTTAGCTTCCGAGATCGGACGAGATCGGGCGTGTTCAGCGTGGTATGGCCGTAAGCGAAAGCAACCGGCCAAAGTAACCTACTTAAAGCTCCCCAACCCGGGTTGGAGACGCGTGTGTTGTGAAAGGTGAGGTACGCTACAGTATGTGTTCATGAAAACAAGGGCGCATTTTCCGCGTGGAGTTCAACTTTGAAAGTGAAGAATACAACAAATGGCATTTAAAACTTGGTAACATTTCCAATAACTGTTCCTTCTTTATCCTAAAAACGAAGGGTACTGACAGAAGAGTTTGGTTAGGCAAGTGCATATACTTTACTCACAGTTCAACACACATAGGGCAGCTTTATCTCTGATTAAAACGCTCACAGATTTGTTTAGAAGCTAAAGAAATTGTAATGGTGACATAGCATGGCAAAAACCACTTGGTGTACACCATTTGAAACTACCACAAGTAAATTAGAAAACGTCACTGGAGTAAAAAAAAAAAAAAAAAGCTCAGCTTTTCAAACAAAGATGATACTCAAAGCTAAGGAGAGAAATCAGTGTCTGGCCATGCATGAGAATATAAAACCACTAAGTATTTGATGGGATATAAAAAATAAAATAAAAAATCCTTTTTTTAAGCGGAGCGAAAACACAGGGGATGTTTCATTGGAGAGAACAGCCCTAATTTACAATTCATGAAATATAAGCTTCGTTTTAGAAACGTAGCCTCTCAATGAAAACAACGTACACATACCGGTCGGGATGCAGACGCTCCGAGTTGGGTCTCTGGCCAGTTAGGATTGCGCCTTCAGGTCATGTGTTGTGAAGAGGGTTGTTTCATGGATCCGCTTTGCTTCAACTTCGCCACGGAGAAAGTAAAAACAACTGCTCCAACTGCAGTTCTCTACTGGTGTGCTAGAGTCACTGGCAGCCAATGATCCATACATGTCCACAAATGTACACTAACGACGGAAAGCGTGGCGCTCCCTCCGGCGACGGAGACGTGAATGAGCGCTTCTCCTTAGCGCACGGTTTATATAGGCCTTATACGTAATAGTAGACACACGTCAATCGAATGCTGCATCTAATACGACAACATAGGCTATGTAGTAGCAACTGCTGTCAAGCAAAACTTCATGAAGCACGCTGATATTAGCTTTTCAAATATCAATTCGCTGTGCGTAAAAACAGGAACTTTGGTCACTCGCTCTACTCGGACATCCTGAAACGAGTAACCTACAGTTGTTCAGGAAAACACCACAATATCTGGGATGTCGACAGCCATGCAGACTGTAGGCTATTATCCATACTCAGGCAGTGTTGAAAAAATGACTTTGCAGCTCTTGGGCGAATGAACACAGCGAGACCGGGAATTGTACAAAACGGTGAAAACTAAAGGGACATAGAAAACAAAGCTGTCACCCCCAAAAAATAAGCTAAACATTCCAGATGAAAACAAGCACTAAAACTCCCCCAATCCGCCAACTGTTGACAGTCAACTCGTGCAATTTTGTTCGACCTGTTGCTGGCTTAGCCTATATGTCCTACCTATGCATTTAGTTATTTATTTATTTATTTATTTTGCTTTCAAACGGAGGAAGCAAATATTCAAAGGGGTTGGAACATCTACGTACTAGGGAGCAGGCACGCAGAGACAGACAGCCTGAAAAAAAAAAAGTTGCACTGGCTGATGGAGAGAAAAGCTTACGGCACCTGGTATTCCCAGGCGGTCTCCCATCCAAGTACTAACCAGGCCCGACGCTGCTTAGCTTCCGAGATCGGACGAGATCGGGCGTGTTCAGCGTGGTATGGCCGTAAGCGAAAGCAACCGGCCAAAGTAACCTACTTAAAGCTCCCCAACCCGGGTAGGAGACGCGTGTGTTGTGAAAGGTGAGGTACGCTACAGTATGTGTTCATGAAAACAAGGGCGCATTTTCCGCGTGGAGTTCAACTTTGAAAGTGAAGAATACAACAAATGGCATTTAAAACTTGGTAACATTTCCAATAACTGTTCCTTCTTTATCCTAAAAACGAAGGGTACTGACAGAAGAGTTTGGTTAGGCAAGTGCATATACTTTACTCACAGTTCAACACACATAGGGCAGCTTTATCTCTGATTAAAACGCTCACAGATTTGTTTAGAAGCTAAAGAAATTGTAATGGTGACATAGCATGGCAAAAACCACTTGGTGTACACCATTTGAAACTACCACAAGTAAATTAGAAAACGTCACTGGAGTAAAAAAAAAAAAAAAAAGCTCAGCTTTTCAAACAAAGATGATACTCAAAGCTAAGGAGAGAAATCAGTGTCTGGCCATGCATGAGAATATAAAACCACTAAGTATTTGATGGGATATAAAAAATAAAATAAAAAATCCTTTTTTTAAGCGGAGCGAAAACACAGGGGATGTTTCATTGGAGAGAACAGCCCTAATTTACAATTCATGAAATATAAGCTTCGTTTTAGAAACGTAGCCTCTCAATGAAAACAACGTACACATACCGGTCGGGATGCAGACGCTCCGAGTTGGGTCTCTGGCCAGTTAGGATTGCGCCTTCAGGTCATGTGTTGTGAAGAGGGTTGTTTCATGGATCCGCTTTGCTTCAACTTCGCCACGGAGAAAGTAAAAACAACTGCTCCAACTGCAGTTCTCTACTGGTGTGCTAGAGTCACTGGCAGCCAATGATCCATACATGTCCACAAATGTACACTAACGACGGAAAGCGTGGCGCTCCCTCCGGCGACGGAGACGTGAATGAGCGCTTCTCCTTGGCGCACGGTTTATATAGGCCTTATACGTAATAGTAGACACACGTCAATCGAATGCTGCATCTAATACGACAACATAGGCTATGTAGTAGCAACTGCTGTCAAGCAAAACTTCATGAAGCACGCTGATATTAGCTTTTCAAATATCAATTCGCTGTGCGTAAAAACAGGAACTTTGGTCACTCGCTCTACTCGGACATCCTGAAACGAGTAACCTACAGTTGTTCAGGAAAACACCACAATATCTGGGATGTCGACAGCCATGCAGACTGTAGGCTATTATCCATACTCAGGCAGTGTTGAAAAAATGACTTTGCAGCTCTTGGGCGAATGAACACAGCGAGACAAGGAATTGTACAAAACGGTGAAAACTAAAGGGACATAGAAAACAAAGCTGTCACCCCCAAAAAATAAGCTAAACATTCCAGATGAAAACAAGCACTAAAACTCCCCCAATCCGCCAACTGTTGACAGTCAACTCGTGCAATTTTGTTCGACCTGTTGCTGGCTTAGCCTATATGTCCTACCTATGCATTTAGTTATTTATTTATTTATTTATTTATTTATTTATTTTGCTTTCAAACGGAGGAAGCAAATATTCAAAGGGGTTGGAACATCTACGTACTAGGGAGCAGGCACGCAGAGACAGACAGCCTGAAAAAAAAAAAGTTGCACTGGCTGATGGAGAGAAAAGCTTACGGCACCTGGTATTCCCAGGCGGTCTCCCATCCAAGTACTAACCAGGCCCGACGCTGCTTAGCTTCCGAGATCGGACGAGATCGGGCGTGTTCAGCGTGGTATGGCCGTAAGCGAAAGCAACCGGCCAAAGTAACCTACTTAAAGCTCCCCAACCCGGGTTGGAGACGCGTGTGTTGTGAAAGGTGAGGTACGCTACAGTATGTGTTCATGAAAACAAGGGCGCATTTTCCGCGTGGAGTTCAACTTTGAAAGTGAAGAATACAACAAATGGCATTTAAAACTTGGTAACATTTCCAATAACTGTTCCTTCTTTATCCTAAAAACGAAGGGTACTGACAGAAGAGTTTGGTTAGGCAAGTGCATATACTTTACTCACAGTTCAACACACATAGGGCAGCTTTATCTCTGATTAAAACGCTCACAGATTTGTTTAGAAGCTAAAGAAATTGTAATGGTGACATAGCATGGCAAAAACCACTTGGTGTACACCATTTGAAACTACCACAAGTAAATTAGAAAACGTCACTGGAGTAAAAAAAAAAAAATAAGCTCAGCTTTTCAAACAAAGATGATACTCAAAGCTAAGGAGAGAAATCAGTGTCTGGCCATGCATGAGAATATAAAACCACTAAGTATTTGATGGGATATAAAAAATAAAATAAAAAATCCTTTTTTTAAGCGGAGCGAAAACACAGGGGATGTTTCATTGGAGAGAACAGCCCTAATTTACAATTCATGAAATATAAGCTTCGTTTTAGAAACGTAGCCTCTCAATGAAAACAACGTACACATACCGGTCGGGATGCAGACGCTCCGAGTTGGGTCTCTGGCCAGTTAGGATTGCGCCTTCAGGTCATGTGTTGTGAAGAGGGTTGTTTCATGGATCCGCTTTGCTTCAACTTCGCCACGGAGAAAGTAAAAACAACTGCTCCAACTGCAGTTCTCTACTGGTGTGCTAGAGTCACTGGCAGCCAATGATCCATACATGTCCACAAATGTACACTAACGACGGAAAGCGTGGCGCTCCCTCCGGCGACGGAGACGTGAATGAGCGCTTCTCCTTAGCGCACGGTTTATATAGGCCTTATACGTAATAGTAGACACACGTCAATCGAATGCTGCATCTAATACGACAACATAGGCTATGTAGTAGCAACTGCTGTCAAGCAAAACTTCATGAAGCACGCTGATGTTAGCTTTTCAAATATCAATTCGCTGTGCGTAAAAACAGGAACTTTGGTCACTCGCTCTACTCGGACATCCTGAAACGAGTAACCTACAGTTGTTCAGGAAAACACCACAATATCTGGGATGTCGACAGCCATGCAGACTGTAGGCTATTATCCATACTCAGGCAGTGTTGAAAAAATGACTTTGCAGCTCTTGGGCGAATGAACACAGCGAGACCGGGAATTGTACAAAACGGTGAAAACTAAAGGGACATAGAAAACAAAGCTGTCACCCCCAAAAAATAAGCTAAACATTCCAGATGAAAACAAGCACTAAAACTCCCCCAATCCGCCAACTGTTGACAGTCAACTCGTGCAATTTTGTTCGACCTGTTGCTGGCTTAGCCTATATGTCCTACCTATGCATTTAGTTATTTATTTATTTATTTATTTTGCTTTCAAACGGAGGAAGCAAATATTCAAAGGGGTTGGAACATCTACGTACTAGGGAGCAGGCACGCAGAGACAGACAGCCTGAAAAAAAAAAAGTTGCACTGGCTGATGGAGAGAAAAGCTTACGGCACCTGGTATTCCCAGGCGGTCTCCCATCCAAGTACTAACCAGGCCCGACGCTGCTTAGCTTCCGAGATCGGACGAGATCGGGCGTGTTCAGCGTGGTATGGCCGTAAGCGAAAGCAACCGGCCAAAGTAACCTACTTAAAGCTCCCCAACCCGGGTAGGAGACGCGTGTGTTGTGAAAGGTGAGGTACGCTACAGTATGTGTTCATGAAAACAAGGGCGCATTTTCCGCGTGGAGTTCAACTTTGAAAGTGAAGAATACAACAAATGGCATTTAAAACTTGGTAACATTTCCAATAACTGTTCCTTCTTTATCCTAAAAACGAAGGGTACTGACAGAAGAGTTTGGTTAGGCAAGTGCATATACTTTACTCACAGTTCAACACACATAGGGCAGCTTTATCTCTGATTAAAACGCTCACAGATTTGTTTAGAAGCTAAAGAAATTGTAATGGTGACATAGCATGGCAAAAACCACTTGGTGTACACCATTTGAAACTACCACAAGTAAATTAGAAAACGTCACTGGAGTAAAAAAAAAAAAAAAAAGCTCAGCTTTTCAAACAAAGATGATACTCAAAGCTAAGGAGAGAAATCAGTGTCTGGCCATGCATGAGAATATAAAACCACTAAGTATTTGATGGGATATAAAAAATAAAATAAAAAATCCTTTTTTTAAGCGGAGCGAAAACACAGGGGATGTTTCATTGGAGAGAACAGCCCTAATTTACAATTCATGAAATATAAGCTTCGTTTTAGAAACGTAGCCTCTCAATGAAAACAACGTACACATACCGGTCGGGATGCAGACGCTCCGAGTTGGGTCTCTGGCCAGTTAGGATTGCGCCTTCAGGTCATGTGTTGTGAAGAGGGTTGTTTCATGGATCCGCTTTGCTTCAACTTCGCCACGGAGAAAGTAAAAACAACTGCTCCAACTGCAGTTCTCTACTGGTGTGCTAGAGTCACTGGCAGCCAATGATCCATACATGTCCACAAATGTACACTAACGACGGAAAGCGTGGCGCTCCCTCCGGCGACGGAGACGTGAATGAGCGCTTCTCCTTGGCGCACGGTTTATATAGGCCTTATACGTAATAGTAGACACACGTCAATCGAATGCTGCATCTAATACGACAACATAGGCTATGTAGTAGCAACTGCTGTCAAGCAAAACTTCATGAAGCACGCTGATATTAGCTTTTCAAATATCAATTCGCTGTGCGTAAAAACAGGAACTTTGGTCACTCGCTCTACTCGGACATCCTGAAACGAGTAACCTACAGTTGTTCAGGAAAACACCACAATATCTGGGATGTCGACAGCCATGCAGACTGTAGGCTATTATCCATACTCAGGCAGTGTTGAAAAAATGACTTTGCAGCTCTTGGGCGAATGAACACAGCGAGACCGGGAATTGTACAAAACGGTGAAAACTAAAGGGACATAGAAAACAAAGCTGTCACCCCCAAAAAATAAGCTAAACATTCCAGATGAAAACAAGCACTAAAACTCCCCCAATCCGCCAACTGTTGACAGTCAACTCGTGCAATTTTGTTCGACCTGTTGCTGGCTTAGCCTATATGTCCTACCTATGCATTTAGTTATTTATTTATTTATTTATTTATTTATTTTGCTTTCAAACGGAGGAAGCAAATATTCAAAGGGGTTGGAACATCTACGTACTAGGGAGCAGGCACGCAGAGACAGACAGCCTGAAAAAAAAAAGTTGCACTGGCTGATGGAGAGAAAAGCTTACGGCACCTGGTATTCCCAGGCGGTCTCCCATCCAAGTACTAACCAGGCCCGACGCTGCTTAGCTTCCGAGATCGGACGAGATCGGGCGTGTTCAGCGTGGTATGGCCGTAAGCGAAAGCAACCGGCCAAAGTAACCTACTTAAAGCTCCCCAACCCGGGTTGGAGACGCGTGTGTTGTGAAAGGTGAGGTACGCTACAGTATGTGTTCATGAAAACAAGGGCGCATTTTCCGCGTGGAGTTCAACTTTGAAAGTGAAGAATACAACAAATGGCATTTAAAACTTGGTAACATTTCCAATAACTGTTCCTTCTTTATCCTAAAAACGAAGGGTACTGACAGAAGAGTTTGGTTAGGCAAGTGCATATACTTTACTCACAGTTCAACACACATAGGGCAGCTTTATCTCTGATTAAAACGCTCACAGATTTGTTTAGAAGCTAAAGAAATTGTAATGGTGACATAGCATGGCAAAAACCACTTGGTGTACACCATTTGAAACTACCACAAGTAAATTAGAAAACGTCACTGGAGTAAAAAAAAAAAATAAGCTCAGCTTTTCAAACAAAGATGATACTCAAAGCTAAGGAGAGAAATCAGTGTCTGGCCATGCATGAGAATATAAAACCACTAAGTATTTGATGGGATATAAAAAATAAAATAAAAAATCCTTTTTTTAAGCGGAGCGAAAACACAGGGGATGTTTCATTGGAGAGAACAGCCCTAATTTACAATTCATGAAATATAAGCTTCGTTTTAGAAACGTAGCCTCTCAATGAAAACAACGTACACATACCGGTCGGGATGCAGACGCTCCGAGTTGGGTCTCTGGCCAGTTAGGATTGCGCCTTCAGGTCATGTGTTGTGAAGAGGGTTGTTTCATGGATCCGCTTTGCTTCAACTTCGCCACGGAGAAAGTAAAAACAACTGCTCCAACTGCAGTTCTCTACTGGTGTGCTAGAGTCACTGGCAGCCAATGATCCATACATGTCCACAAATGTACACTAACGACGGAAAGCGTGGCGCTCCCTCCGGCGACGGAGACGTGAATGAGCGCTTCTCCTTAGCGCACGGTTTATATAGGCCTTATACGTAATAGTAGACACACGTCAATCGAATGCTGCATCTAATACGACAACATAGGCTATGTAGTAGCAACTGCTGTCAAGCAAAACTTCATGAAGCACGCTGATATTAGCTTTTCAAATATCAATTCGCTGTGCGTAAAAACAGGAACTTTGGTCACTCGCTCTACTCGGACATCCTGAAACGAGTAACCTACAGTTGTTCAGGAAAACACCACAATATCTGGGATGTCGACAGCCATGCAGACTGTAGGCTATTATACATACTCAGGCAGTGTTGAAAAAATGACTTTGCAGCTCTTGGGCGAATGAACACAGCGAGACCGGGAATTGTACAAAACGGTGAAAACTAAAGGGACATAGAAAACAAAGCTGTCACCCCCAAAAAATAAGCTAAACATTCCAGATGAAAACAAGCACTAAAACTCCCCCAATCCGCCAACTGTTGACAGTCAACTCGTGCAATTTTGTTCGACCTGTTGCTGGCTTAGCCTATATGTCCTACCTATGCATTTAGTTATTTATTTATTTATTTATTTATTTATTTTGCTTTCAAACGGAGGAAGCAAATATTCAAAGGGGTTGGAACATCTACGTACTAGGGAGCAGGCACGCAGAGACAGACAGCCTGAAAAAAAAAAAGTTGCACTGGCTGATGGAGAGAAAAGCTTACGGCACCTGGTATTCCCAGGCGGTCTCCCATCCAAGTACTAACCAGGCCCGACGCTGCTTAGCTTCCGAGATCGGACGAGATCGGGCGTGTTCAGCGTGGTATGGCCGTAAGCGAAAGCAACCGGCCAAAGTAACCTACTTAAAGCTCCCCAACCCGGGTAGGAGACGCGTGTGTTGTGAAAGGTGAGGTACGCTACAGTATGTGTTCATGAAAACAAGGGCGCATTTTCCGCGTGGAGTTCAACTTTGAAAGTGAAGAATACAACAAATGGCATTTAAAACTTGGTAACATTTCCAATAACTGTTCCTTCTTTATCCTAAAAACGAAGGGTACTGACAGAAGAGTTTGGTTAGGCAAGTGCATATACTTTACTCACAGTTCAACACACATAGGGCAGCTTTATCTCTGATTAAAACGCTCACAGATTTGTTTAGAAGCTAAAGAAATTGTAATGGTGACATAGCATGGCAAAAACCACTTGGTGTACACCATTTGAAACTACCACAAGTAAATTAGAAAACGTCACTGGAGTAAAAAAAAAAAAAAAAGCTCAGCTTTTCAAACAAAGATGATACTCAAAGCTAAGGAGAGAAATCAGTGTCTGGCCATGCATGAGAATATAAAACCACTAAGTATTTGATGGGATATAAAAAATAAAAAATAAATCCTTTTTTTAAGCGGAGCGAAAACACAGGGGATGTTTCATTGGAGAGAACAACCCTAATTTACAATTCATGAAATATAAGCTTCGTTTTAGAAACGTAGCCTCTCAATGAAAACAACGTACACATACCGGTCGGGATGCAGACGCTCCGAGTTGGGTCTCTGGCCAGTTAGGATTGCGCCTTCAGGTCATGTGTTGTGAAGAGGGTTGTTTCATGGATCCGCTTTGCTTCAACTTCGCCACGGAGAAAGTAAAAACAACTGCTCCAACTGCAGTTCTCTACTGGTGTGCTAGAGTCACTGGCAGCCAATGATCCATACATGTCCACAAATGTACACTAACGACGGAAAGCGTGGCGCTCCCTCCGGCGACGGAGACGTGAATGAGCGCTTCTCCTTAGCGCACGGTTTATATAGGCCTTATACGTAATAGTAGACACACGTCAATCGAATGCTGCATCTAATACGACAACATAGGCTATGTAGTAGCAACTGCTGTCAAGCAAAACTTCATGAAGCACGCTGATATTAGCTTTTCAAATATCAATTCGCTGTGCGTAAAAACAGGAACTTTGGTCACTCGCTCTACTCGGACATCCTGAAACGAGTAACCTACAGTTGTTCAGGAAAACACCACAATATCTGGGATGTCGACAGCCATGCAGACTGTAGGCTATTATCCATACTCAGGCAGTGTTGAAAAAATGACTTTGCAGCTCTTGGGCGAATGAACACAGCGAGACCGGGAATTGTACAAAACGGTGAAAACTAAAGGGACATAGAAAACAAAGCTGTCACCCCCAAAAAATAAGCTAAACATTCCAGATGAAAACAAGCACTAAAACTCCCCCAATCCGCCAACTGTTGACAGTCAACTCGTGCAATTTTGTTCGACCTGTTGCTGGCTTAGCCTATATTTCCTACCTATGCATTTAGTTATTTATTTATTTATTTATTTATTTATTTTGCTTTCAAACGGAGGAAGCAAATATTCAAAGGGGTTGGAACATCTACGTACTAGGGAGCAGGCACGCACAGACAGACAGCCTGAAAAAAAAAAAGTTGCACTGGCTGATGGAGAGAAAAGCTTACGGCACCTGGTATTCCCAGGCGGTCTCCCATCCAAGTACTAACCAGGCCCGACGCTGCTTAGCTTCCGAGATCGGACGAGATCGGGCGTGTTCAGCGTGGTATGGCCGTAAGCGAAAGCAACCGGCCAAAGTAACCTACTTAAAGCTCCCCAACCCGGGTTGGAGACGCGTGTGTTGTGAAAGGTGAGGTACGCTACAGTATGTGTTCATGAAAACAAGGGCGCATTTTCCGCGTGGAGTTCAACTTTGAAAGTGAAGAATACAACAAATGGCATTTAAAACTTGGTAACATTTCCAATAACTGTTCCTTCTTTATCCTAAAAACGAAGGGTACTGACAGAAGAGTTTGGTTAGGCAAGTGCATATACTTTACTCACAGTTCAACACACATAGGGCAGCTTTATCTCTGATTAAAACGCTCACAGATTTGTTTAGAAGCTAAAGAAATTGTAATGGTGACATAGCATGGCAAAAACCACTTGGTGTACACCATTTGAAACTACCACAAGTAAATTAGAAAACGTCACTGGAGTAAAAAAAAAAAAATAAGCTCAGCTTTTCAAACAAAGATGATACTCAAAGCTAAGGAGAGAAATCAGTGTCTGGCCATGCATGAGAATATAAAACCACTAAGTATTTGATGGGATATAAAAAATAAAATAAAAAATCCTTTTTTTAAGCGGAGCGAAAACACAGGGGATGTTTCATTGGAGAGAACAGCCCTAATTTACAATTCATGAAATATAAGCTTCGTTTTAGAAACGTAGCCTCTCAATGAAAACAACGTACACATACCGGTCGGGATGCAGACGCTCCGAGTTGGGTCTCTGGCCAGTTAGGATTGCGCCTTCAGGTCATGTGTTGTGAAGAGGGTTGTTTCATGGATCCGCTTTGCTTCAACTTCGCCACGGAGAAAGTAAAAACAACTGCTCCAACTGCAGTTCTCTACTGGTGTGCTAGAGTCACTGGCAGCCAATGATCCATACATGTCCACAAATGTACACTAACGACGGAAAGCGTGGTGCTCCCTCCGGCGACGGAGACGTGAATGAGCGCTTCTCCTTAGCGCACGGTTTATATAGGCCTTATACGTAATAGTAGACACACGTCAATCGAATGCTGCATCTAATACGACAACATAGGCTATGTAGTAGCAACTGCTGTCAAGCAAAACTTCATGAAGCACGCTGATATTAGCTTTTCAAATATCAATTCGCTGTGCGTAAAAACAGGAACTTTGGTCACTCGCTCTACTCGGACATCCTGAAACGAGTAACCTACAGTTGTTCAGGAAAACACCACAATATCTGGGATGTCGACAGCCATGCAGACTGTAGGCTATTATCCATACTCAGGCAGTGTTGAAAAAATGACTTTGCAGCTCTTGGGCGAATGAACACAGCGAGACCGGGAATTGTACAAAACGGTGAAAACTAAAGGGACATAGAAAACAAAGCTGTCACCCCCAAAAAATAAGCTAAACATTCCAGATGAAAACAAGCACTAAAACTCCCCCAATCCGACAACTGTTGACAGTCAACTCGTGCAATTTTGTTCGACCTGTTGCTGGCTTAGCCTATATTTCCTACATATGCATTTAGTTATTTATTTATTTATTTTTTATTTATTTAGCTTTCAAACGGAGGAAGCAAATATTCAAAGGGGTTGGAACATCTACGTACTAGGGAGCAGGCACGCACAGACAGACAGCCTGAAAAAAAAAAAGTTGCACTGGCTGATGGAGAGAAAAGCTTACGGCACCTGGTATTCCCAGGCGGTCTCCCATCCAAGTACTAACCAGGCCCGACGCTGCTTAGCTTCCGAGATCGGACGAGATCGGGCGTGTTCAGCGTGGTATGGCCGTAAGCGAAAGCAACCGGCCAAAGTAACCTACTTAAAGCTCCCCAACCCGGGTTGGAGACGCGTGTGTTGTGAAAGGTGAGGTACGCTACAGTATGTGTTCATGAAAACAAGGGCGCATTTTCCGCGTGGAGTTCAACTTTGAAAGTGAAGAATACAACAAATGGCATTTAAAACTTGGTAACATTTCCAATAACTGTTCCTTCTTTATCCTAAAAACGAAGGGTACTGACAGAAGAGTTTGGTTAGGCAAGTGCATATACTTTACTCACAGTTCAACACACATAGGGCAGCTTTATCTCTGATTAAAACGCTCACAGATTTGTTTAGAAGCTAAAGAAATTGTAATGGTGACATAGCATGGCAAAAACCACTTGGTGTACACCATTTGAAACTACCACAAGTAAATTAGAAAACGTCACTGGAGTAAAAAAAAAAAAATAAGCTCAGCTTTTCAAACAAAGATGATACTCAAAGCTAAGGAGAGAAATCAGTGTCTGGCCATGCATGAGAATATAAAACCACTAAGTATTTGATGGGATATAAAAAATAAAATAAAAAATCCTTTTTTTAAGCGGAGCGAAAACACAGGGGATGTTTCATTGGAGAGAACAGCCCTAATTTACAATTCATGAAATATAAGCTTCGTTTTAGAAACGTAGCCTCTCAATGAAAACAACGTACACATACCGGTCGGGATGCAGACGCTCCGAGTTGGGTCTCTGGCCAGTTAGGATTGCGCCTTCAGGTCATGTGTTGTGAAGAGGGTTGTTTCATGGATCCGCTTTGCTTCAACTTCGCCACGGAGAAAGTAAAAACAACTGCTCCAACTGCAGTTCTCTACTGGTGTGCTAGAGTCACTGGCAGCCAATGATCCATACATGTCCACAAATGTACACTAACGACGGAAAGCGTGGCGCTCCCTCCGGCGACGGAGACGTGAATGAGCGCTTCTCCTTAGCGCACGGTTTATATAGGCCTTATACGTAATAGTAGACACACGTCAATCGAATGCTGCATCTAATACGACAACATAGGCTATGTAGTAGCAACTGCTGTCAAGCAAAACTTCATGAAGCACGCTGATATTAGCTTTTCAAATATCAATTCGCTGTGCGTAAAAACAGGAACTTTGGTCACTCGCTCTACTCGGACATCCTGAAACGAGTAACCTACAGTTGTTCAGGAAAACACCACAATATCTGGGATGTCGACAGCCATGCAGACTGTAGGCTATTATCCATACTCAGGCAGTGTTGAAAAAATGACTTTGCAGCTCTTGGGCGAATGAACACAGCGAGACCGGGAATTGTACAAAACGGTGAAAACTAAAGGGACATAGAAAACAAAGCTGTCACCCCCCAAAAATAAGCTAAACATTCCAGATGAAAACAAGCACTAAAACTCCCCCAATCCGCCAACTGTTGACAGTCAACTCGTGCAATTTTGTTCGACCTGTTGCTGGCTTAGCCTATATGTCCTACCTATGCATTTAGTTATTTATTTATTTATTTATTTTGCTTTCAAACGGAGGAAGCAAATATTCAAAGGGGTTGGAACATCTACGTACTAGGGAGCAGGCACGCAGAGACAGACAGCCTGAAAAAAAAAAAGTTGCACTGGCTGATGGAGAGAAAAGCTTACGGCACCTGGTATTCCCAGGCGGTCTCCCATCCAAGTACTAACCAGGCCCGACGCTGCTTAGCTTCCGAGATCGGACGAGATCGGGCGTGTTCAGCGTGGTATGGCCGTAAGCGAAAGCAACCGGCCAAAGTAACCTACTTAAAGCTCCCCAACCCGGGTAGGAGACGCGTGTGTTGTGAAAGGTGAGGTACGCTACAGTATGTGTTCATGAAAACAAGGGCGCATTTTCCGCGTGGAGTTCAACTTTGAAAGTGAAGAATACAACAAATGGCATTTAAAACTTGGTAACATTTCCAATAACTGTTCCTTCTTTATCCTAAAAACGAAGGGTACTGACAGAAGAGTTTGGTTAGGCAAGTGCATATACTTTACTCACAGTTCAACACACATAGGGCAGCTTTATCTCTGATTAAAACGCTCACAGATTTGTTTAGAAGCTAAAGAAATTGTAATGGTGACATAGCATGGCAAAAACCACTTGGTGTACACCATTTGAAACTACCACAAGTAAATTAGAAAACGTCACTGGAGTAAAAAAAAAAAAAAAAAGCTCAGCTTTTCAAACAAAGATGATACTCAAAGCTAAGGAGAGAAATCAGTGTCTGGCCATGCATGAGAATATAAAACCACTAAGTATTTGATGGGATATAAAAAATAAAATAAAAAATCCTTTTTTTAAGCGGAGCGAAAACACAGGGGATGTTTCATTGGAGAGAACAGCCCTAATTTACAATTCATGAAATATAAGCTTCGTTTTAGAAACGTAGCCTCTCAATGAAAACAACGTACACATACCGGTCGGGATGCAGACGCTCCGAGTTGGGTCTCTGGCCAGTTAGGATTGCGCCTTCAGGTCATGTGTTGTGAAGAGGGTTGTTTCATGGATCCGCTTTGCTTCAACTTCGCCACGGAGAAAGTAAAAACAACTGCTCCAACTGCAGTTCTCTACTGGTGTGCTAGAGTCACTGGCAGCCAATGATCCATACATGTCCACAAATGTACACTAACGACGGAAAGCGTGGCGCTCCCTCCGGCGACGGAGACGTGAATGAGCGCTTCTCCTTGGCGCACGGTTTATATAGGCCTTATACGTAATAGTAGACACACGTCAATCGAATGCTGCATCTAATACGACAACATAGGCTATGTAGTAGCAACTGCTGTCAAGCAAAACTTCATGAAGCACGCTGATATTAGCTTTTCAAATATCAATTCGCTGTGCGTAAAAACAGGAACTTTGGTCACTCGCTCTACTCGGACATCCTGAAACGAGTAACCTACAGTTGTTCAGGAAAACACCACAATATCTGGGATGTCGACAGCCATGCAGACTGTAGGCTATTATCCATACTCAGGCAGTGTTGAAAAAATGACTTTGCAGCTCTTGGGCGAATGAACACAGCGAGACCGGGAATTGTACAAAACGGTGAAAACTAAAGGGACATAGAAAACAAAGCTGTCACCCCCAAAAAATAAGCTAAACATTCCAGATGAAAACAAGCACTAAAACTCCCCCAATCCGCCAACTGTTGACAGTCAACTCGTGCAATTTTGTTTGACCTGTTGCTGGCTTAGCCTATATGTCCTACCTATGCATTTAGTTATTTAGTTATTTATTTATTTATTTATTTTGCTTTCAAACGGAGGAAGCAAATATTCAAAGGGGTTGGAACATCTACGTACTAGGGAGCAGGCACGCAGAGACAGACAGCCTGAAAAAAAAAAGTTGCACTGGCTGATGGAGAGAAAAGCTTACGGCACCTGGTATTCCCAGGCGGTCTCCCATCCAAGTACTAACCAGGCCCGACGCTGCTTAGCTTCCGAGATCGGACGAGATCGGGCGTGTTCAGCGTGGTATGGCCGTAAGCGAAAGCAACCGGCCAAAGTAACCTACTTAAAGCTCCCCAACCCGGGTTGGAGACGCGTGTGTTGTGAAAGGTGAGGTACGCTACAGTATGTGTTCATGAAAACAAGGGCGCATTTTCCGCGTGGAGTTCAACTTTGAAAGTGAAGAATACAACAAATGGCATTTAAAACTTGGTAACATTTCCAATAACTGTTCCTTCTTTATCCTAAAAACGAAGGGTACTGACAGAAGAGTTTGGTTAGGCAAGTGCATATACTTTACTCACAGTTCAACACACATAGGGCAGCTTTATCTCTGATTAAAACGCTCACAGATTTGTTTAGAAGCTAAAGAAATTGTAATGGTGACATAGCATGGCAAAAACCACTTGGTGTACACCATTTGAAACTACCACAAGTAAATTAGAAAACGTCACTGGAGTAAAAAAAAAAAAATAAGCTCAGCTTTTCAAACAAAGATGATACTCAAAGCTAAGGAGAGAAATCAGTGTCTGGCCATGCATGAGAATATAAAACCACTAAGTATTTGATGGGATATAAAAAATAAAATAAAAAATCCTTTTTTTAAGCGGAGCGAAAACACAGGGGATGTTTCATTGGAGAGAACAGCCCTAATTTACAATTCATGAAATATAAGCTTCGTTTTAGAAACGTAGCCTCTCAATGAAAACAACGTACACATACCGGTCGGGATGCAGACGCTCCGAGTTGGGTCTCTGGCCAGTTAGGATTGCGCCTTCAGGTCATGTGTTGTGAAGAGGGTTGTTTCATGGATCCGCTTTGCTTCAACTTCGCCACGGAGAAAGTAAAAACAACTGCTCCAACTGCAGTTCTCTACTGGTGTGCTAGAGTCACTGGCAGCCAATGATCCATACATGTCCACAAATGTACACTAACGACGGAAAGCGTGGCGCTCCCTCCGGCGACGGAGACGTGAATGAGCGCTTCTCCTTAGCGCACGGTTTATATAGGCCTTATACGTAATAGTAGACACACGTCAATCGAATGCTGCATCTAATACGACAACATAGGCTATGTAGTAGCAACTGCTGTCAAGCAAAACTTCATGAAGCACGCTGATATTAGCTTTTCAAATATCAATTCGCTGTGCGTAAAAACAGGAACTTTGGTCACTCGCTCTACTCGGACATCCTGAAACGAGTAACCTACAGTTGTTCAGGAAAACACCACAATATCTGGGATGTCGACAGCCATGCAGACTGTAGGCTATTATCCATACTCAGGCAGTGTTGAAAAAATGACTTTGCAGCTCTTGGGCGAATGAACACAGCGAGACCGGGAATTGTACAAAACGGTGAAAACTAAAGGGACATAGAAAACAAAGCTGTCACCCCCAAAAAATAAGCTAAACATTCCAGATGAAAACAAGCACTAAAACTCCCCCAATCCGCCAACTGTTGACAGTCAACTCGTGCAATTTTGTTCGACCTGTTGCTGGCTTAGCCTATATGTCCTACCTATGCATTTAGTTATTTATTTATTTATTTATTTATTTATTTTGCTTTCAAACGGAGGAAGCAAATATTCAAAGGGGTTGGAACATCTACGTACTAGGGAGCAGGCACGCAGAGACAGACAGCCTGAAAAAAAAAAAGTTGCACTGGCTGATGGAGAGAAAAGCTTACGGCACCTGGTATTCCCAGGCGGTCTCCCATCCAAGTACTAACCAGGCCCGACGCTGCTTAGCTTCCGAGATCGGACGAGATCGGGAGTGTTCAGCGTGGTATGGCCGTAAGCGAAAGCAACCGGCCAAAGTAACCTACTTAAAGCTCCCCAACCCGGGTAGGAGACGCGTGTGTTGTGAAAGGTGAGGTACGCTACAGTATGTGTTCATGAAAACAAGGGCGCATTTTCCGCGTGGAGTTCAACTTTGAAAGTGAAGAATACAACAAATGGCATTTAAAACTTGGTAACATTTCCAATAACTGTTCCTTCTTTATCCTAAAAACGAAGGGTACTGACAGAAGAGTTTGGTTAGGCAAGTGCATATACTTTACTCACAGTTCAACACACATAGGGCAGCTTTATCTCTGATTAAAACGCTCACAGATTTGTTTAGAAGCTAAAGAAATTGTAATGGTGACATAGCATGGCAAAAACCACTTGGTGTACACCATTTGAAACTACCACAAGTAAATTAGAAAACGTCACTGGAGTAAAAAAAAAAAAAAAAGCTCAGCTTTTCAAACAAAGATGATACTCAAAGCTAAGGAGAGAAATCAGTGTCTGGCCATGCATGAGAATATAAAACCACTAAGTATTTGATGGGATATAAAAAATAAAATAAAAAATCCTTTTTTTAAGCGGAGCGAAAACACAGGGGATGTTTCATTGGAGAGAACAGCCCTAATTTACAATTCATGAAATATAAGCTTCGTTTTAGAAACGTAGCCTCTCAATGAAAACAACGTACACATACCGGTCGGGATGCAGACGCTCCGAGTTGGGTCTCTGGCCAGTTAGGATTGCGCCTTCAGGTCATGTGTTGTGAAGAGGGTTGTTTCATGGATCCGCTTTGCTTCAACTTCGCCACGGAGAAAGTAAAAACAACTGCTCCAACTGCAGTTCTCTACTGGTGTGCTAGAGTCACTGGCAGCCAATGATCCATACATGTCCACAAATGTACACTAACGACGGAAAGCGTGGTGCTCCCTCCGGCGACGGAGACGTGAATGAGCGCTTCTCCTTAGCGCACGGTTTATATAGGCCTTATACGTAATAGTAGACACACGTCAATCGAATGCTGCATCTAATACGACAACATAGGCTATGTAGTAGCAACTGCTGTCAAGCAAAACTTCATGAAGCACGCTGATATTAGCTTTTCAAATATCAATTCGCTGTGCGTAAAAACAGGAACTTTGGTCACTCGCTCTACTCGGACATCCTGAAACGAGTAACCTACAGTTGTTCAGGAAAACACCACAATATCTGGGATGTCGACAGCCATGCAGACTGTAGGCTATTATCCATACTCAGGCAGTGTTGAAAAAATGACTTTGCAGCTCTTGGGCGAATGAACACAGCGAGACCGGGAATTGTACAAAACGGTGAAAACTAAAGGGACATAGAAAACAAAGCTGTCACCCCCAAAAAATAAGCTAAACATTCCAGATGAAAACAAGCACTAAAACTCCCCCAATCCGACAACTGTTGACAGTCAACTCGTGCAATTTTGTTCGACCTGTTGCTGGCTTAGCCTATATTTCCTACATATGCATTTAGTTATTTATTTATTTATTTTTTATTTATTTAGCTTTCAAACGGAGGAAGCAAATATTCAAAGGGGTTGGAACATCTACGTACTAGGGAGCAGGCACGCACAGACAGACAGCCTGAAAAAAAAAAAGTTGCACTGGCTGATGGAGAGAAAAGCTTACGGCACCTGGTATTCCCAGGCGGTCTCCCATCCAAGTACTAACCAGGCCCGACGCTGCTTAGCTTCCGAGATCGGACGAGATCGGGCGTGTTCAGCGTGGTATGGCCGTAAGCGAAAGCAACCGGCCAAAGTAACCTACTTAAAGCTCCCCAACCCGGGTTGGAGACGCGTGTGTTGTGAAAGGTGAGGTACGCTACAGTATGTGTTCATGAAAACAAGGGCGCATTTTCCGCGTGGAGTTCAACTTTGAAAGTGAAGAATACAACAAATGGCATTTAAAACTTGGTAACATTTCCAATAACTGTTCCTTCTTTATCCTAAAAACGAAGGGTACTGACAGAAGAGTTTGGTTAGGCAAGTGCATATACTTTACTCACAGTTCAACACACATAGGGCAGCTTTATCTCTGATTAAAACGCTCACAGATTTGTTTAGAAGCTAAAGAAATTGTAATGGTGACATAGCATGGCAAAAACCACTTGGTGTACACCATTTGAAACTACCACAAGTAAATTAGAAAACGTCACTGGAGTAAAAAAAAAAAAAAAAGCTCAGCTTTTCAAACAAAGATGATACTCAAAGCTAAGGAGAGAAATCAGTGTCTGGCCATGCATGAGAATATAAAACCACTAAGTATTTGATGGGATATAAAAAAGAAAAAAAAAATCCTTTTTTTAAGCGGAGCGAAAACACAGGGGATGTTTCATTGGAGAGAACAACCCTAATTTACAATTCATGAAATATAAGCTTCGTTTTAGAAACGTAGCCTCTCAATGAAAACAACGTACACATACCGGTCGGGATGCAGACGCTCCGAGTTGGGTCTCTGGCCAGTTAGGATTGCGCCTTCAGGTCATGTGTTGTGAAGAGGGTTGTTTCATGGATCCGCTTTGCTTCAACTTCGCCACGGAGAAAGTAAAAACAACTGCTCCAACTGCAGTTCTCTACTGGTGTGCTAGAGTCACTGGCAGCCAATGATCCATACATGTCCACAAATGTACACTAACGACGGAAAGCGTGGCGCTCCCTCCGGCGACGGAGACGTGAATGAGCGCTTCTCCTTAGCGCACGGTTTATATAGGCCTTATACGTAATAGTAGACACACGTCAATCGAATGCTGCATCTAATACGACAACATAGGCTATGTAGTAGCAACTGCTGTCAAGCAAAACTTCATGAAGCACGCTGATATTAGCTTTTCAAATATCAATTCGCTGTGCGTAAAAACAGGAACTTTGGTCACTCGCTCTACTCGGACATCCTGAAACGAGTAACCTACAGTTGTTCAGGAAAACACCACAATATCTGGGATGTCGACAGCCATGCAGACTGTAGGCTATTATCCATACTCAGGCAGTGTTGAAAAAATGACTTTGCAGCTCTTGGGCGAATGAACACAGCGAGACCGGGAATTGTACAAAACGGTGAAAACTAAAGGGACATAGAAAACAAAGCTGTCACCCCCAAAAAATAAGCTAAACATTCCAGATGAAAACAAGCACTAAAACTCCCCCAATCCGACAACTGTTGACAGTCAACTCGTGCAATTTTGTTCGACCTGTTGCTGGCTTAGCCTATATTTCCTACATATGCATTTAGTTATTTATTTATTTATTTTTTATTTATTTAGCTTTCAAACGGAGGAAGCAAATATTCAAAGGGGTTGGAACATCTACGTACTAGGGAGCAGGCACGCACAGACAGACAGCCTGAAAAAAAAAAAGTTGCACTGGCTGATGGAGAGAAAAGCTTACGGCACCTGGTATTCCCAGGCGGTCTCCCATCCAAGTACTAACCAGGCCCGACGCTGCTTAGCTTCCGAGATCGGACGAGATCGGGCGTGTTCAGCGTGGTATGGCCGTAAGCGAAAGCAACCGGCCAAAGTAACCTACTTAAAGCTCCCCAACCCGGGTTGGAGACGCGTGTGTTGTGAAAGGTGAGGTACGCTACAGTATGTGTTCATGAAAACAAGGGCGCATTTTCCGCGTGGAGTTCAACTTTGAAAGTGAAGAATACAACAAATGGCATTTAAAACTTGGTAACATTTCCAATAACTGTTCCTTCTTTATCCTAAAAACGAAGGGTACTGACAGAAGAGTTTGGTTAGGCAAGTGCATATACTTTACTCACAGTTCAACACACATAGGGCAGCTTTATCTCTGATTAAAACGCTCACAGATTTGTTTAGAAGCTAAAGAAATTGTAATGGTGACATAGCATGGCAAAAACCACTTGGTGTACACCATTTGAAACTACCACAAGTAAATTAGAAAACGTCACTGGAGTAAAAAAAAAAAAATAAGCTCAGCTTTTCAAACAAAGATGATACTCAAAGCTAAGGAGAGAAATCAGTGTCTGGCCATGCATGAGAATATAAAACCACTAAGTATTTGATGGGATATAAAAAATAAAATAAAAAATCCTTTTTTTAAGCGGAGCGAAAACACAGGGGATGTTTCATTGGAGAGAACAGCCCTAATTTACAATTCATGAAATATAAGCTTCGTTTTAGAAACGTAGCCTCTCAATGAAAACAACGTACACATACCGGTCGGGATGCAGACGCTCCGAGTTGGGTCTCTGGCCAGTTAGGATTGCGCCTTCAGGTCATGTGTTGTGAAGAGGGTTGTTTCATGGATCCGCTTTGCTTCAACTTCGCCACGGAGAAAGTAAAAACAACTGCTCCAACTGCAGTTCTCTACTGGTGTGCTAGAGTCACTGGCAGCCAATGATCCATACATGTCCACAAATGTACACTAACGACGGAAAGCGTGGTGCTCCCTCCGGCGACGGAGACGTGAATGAGCGCTTCTCCTTAGCGCACGGTTTATATAGGCCTTATACGTAATAGTAGACACACGTCAATCGAATGCTGCATCTAATACGACAACATAGGCTATGTAGTAGCAACTGCTGTCAAGCAAAACTTCATGAAGCACGCTGATATTAGCTTTTCAAATATCAATTCGCTGTGCGTAAAAACAGGAACTTTGGTCACTCGCTCTACTCGGACATCCTGAAACGAGTAACCTACAGTTGTTCAGGAAAACACCACAATATCTGGGATGTCGACAGCCATGCAGACTGTAGGCTATTATCCATACTCAGGCAGTGTTGAAAAAATGACTTTGCAGCTCTTGGGCGAATGAACACAGCGAGACCGGGAATTGTACAAAACGGTGAAAACTAAAGGGACATAGAAAACAAAGCTGTCACCCCCAAAAAATAAGCTAAACATTCCAGATGAAAACAAGCACTAAAACTCCCCCAATCCGACAACTGTTGACAGTCAACTCGTGCAATTTTGTTCGACCTGTTGCTGGCTTAGCCTATATTTCCTACATATGCATTTAGTTATTTATTTATTTATTTTTTATTTATTTAGCTTTCAAACGGAGGAAGCAAATATTCAAAGGGGTTGGAACATCTACGTACTAGGGAGCAGGCACGCACAGACAGACAGCCTGAAAAAAAAAAAGTTGCACTGGCTGATGGAGAGAAAAGCTTACGGCACCTGGTATTCCCAGGCGGTCTCCCATCCAAGTACTAACCAGGCCCGACGCTGCTTAGCTTCCGAGATCGGACGAGATCGGGCGTGTTCAGCGTGGTATGGCCGTAAGCGAAAGCAACCGGCCAAAGTAACCTACTTAAAGCTCCCCAACCCGGGTTGGAGACGCGTGTGTTGTGAAAGGTGAGGTACGCTACAGTATGTGTTCATGAAAACAAGGGCGCATTTTCCGCGTGGAGTTCAACTTTGAAAGTGAAGAATACAACAAATGGCATTTAAAACTTGGTAACATTTCCAATAACTGTTCCTTCTTTATCCTAAAAACGAAGGGTACTGACAGAAGAGTTTGGTTAGGCAAGTGCATATACTTTACTCACAGTTCAACACACATAGGGCAGCTTTATCTCTGATTAAAACGCTCACAGATTTGTTTAGAAGCTAAAGAAATTGTAATGGTGACATAGCATGGCAAAAACCACTTGGTGTACACCATTTGAAACTACCACAAGTAAATTAGAAAACGTCACTGGAGTAAAAAAAAAAAAAAAAGCTCAGCTTTTCAAACAAAGATGATACTCAAAGCTAAGGAGAGAAATCAGTGTCTGGCCATGCATGAGAATATAAAACCACTAAGTATTTGATGGGATATAAAAAAGAAAAAAAAAATCCTTTTTTTAAGCGGAGCGAAAACACAGGGGATGTTTCATTGGAGAGAACAACCCTAATTTACAATTCATGAAATATAAGCTTCGTTTTAGAAACGTAGCCTCTCAATGAAAACAACGTACACATACCGGTCGGGATGCAGACGCTCCGAGTTGGGTCTCTGGCCAGTTAGGATTGCGCCTTCAGGTCATGTGTTGTGAAGAGGGTTGTTTCATGGATCCGCTTTGCTTCAACTTCGCCACGGAGAAAGTAAAAACAACTGCTCCAACTGCAGTTCTCTACTGGTGTGCTAGAGTCACTGGCAGCCAATGATCCATACATGTCCACAAATGTACACTAACGACGGAAAGCGTGGCGCTCCCTCCGGCGACGGAGACGTGAATGAGCGCTTCTCCTTAGCGCACGGTTTATATAGGCCTTATACGTAATAGTAGACACACGTCAATCGAATGCTGCATCTAATACGACAACATAGGCTATGTAGTAGCAACTGCTGTCAAGCAAAACTTCATGAAGCACGCTGATATTAGCTTTTCAAATATCAATTCGCTGTGCGTAAAAACAGGAACTTTGGTCACTCGCTCTACTCGGACATCCTGAAACGAGTAACCTACAGTTGTTCAGGAAAACACCACAATATCTGGGATGTCGACAGCCATGCAGACTGTAGGCTATTATCCATACTCAGGCAGTGTTGAAAAAATGACTTTGCAGCTCTTGGGCGAATGAACACAGCGAGACCGGGAATTGTACAAAACGGTGAAAACTAAAGGGACATAGAAAACAAAGCTGTCACCCCCAAAAAATAAGCTAAACATTCCAGATGAAAACAAGCACTAAAACTCCCCCAATCCGACAACTGTTGACAGTCAACTCGTGCAATTTTGTTCGACCTGTTGCTGGCTTAGCCTATATTTCCTACATATGCATTTAGTTATTTATTTATTTATTTTTTATTTATTTAGCTTTCAAACGGAGGAAGCAAATATTCAAAGGGGTTGGAACATCTACGTACTAGGGAGCAGGCACGCACAGACAGACAGCCTGAAAAAAAAAAAGTTGCACTGGCTGATGGAGAGAAAAGCTTACGGCACCTGGTATTCCCAGGCGGTCTCCCATCCAAGTACTAACCAGGCCCGACGCTGCTTAGCTTCCGAGATCGGACGAGATCGGGCGTGTTCAGCGTGGTATGGCCGTAAGCGAAAGCAACCGGCCAAAGTAACCTACTTAAAGCTCCCCAACCCGGGTTGGAGACGCGTGTGTTGTGAAAGGTGAGGTACGCTACAGTATGTGTTCATGAAAACAAGGGCGCATTTTCCGCGTGGAGTTCAACTTTGAAAGTGAAGAATACAACAAATGGCATTTAAAACTTGGTAACATTTCCAATAACTGTTCCTTCTTTATCCTAAAAACGAAGGGTACTGACAGAAGAGTTTGGTTAGGCAAGTGCATATACTTTACTCACAGTTCAACACACATAGGGCAGCTTTATCTCTGATTAAAACGCTCACAGATTTGTTTAGAAGCTAAAGAAATTGTAATGGTGACATAGCATGGCAAAAACCACTTGGTGTACACCATTTGAAACTACCACAAGTAAATTAGAAAACGTCACTGGAGTAAAAAAAAAAAAAAAAGCTCAGCTTTTCAAACAAAGATGATACTCAAAGCTAAGGAGAGAAATCAGTGTCTGGCCATGCATGAGAATATAAAACCACTAAGTATTTGATGGGATATAAAAAAGAAAAAAAAAATCCTTTTTTTAAGCGGAGCGAAAACACAGGGGATGTTTCATTGGAGAGAACAACCCTAATTTACAATTCATGAAATATAAGCTTCGTTTTAGAAACGTAGCCTCTCAATGAAAACAACGTACACATACCGGTCGGGATGCAGACGCTCCGAGTTGGGTCTCTGGCCAGTTAGGATTGCGCCTTCAGGTCATGTGTTGTGAAGAGGGTTGTTTCATGGATCCGCTTTGCTTCAACTTCGCCACGGAGAAAGTAAAAACAACTGCTCCAACTGCAGTTCTCTACTGGTGTGCTAGAGTCACTGGCAGCCAATGATCCATACATGTCCACAAATGTACACTAACGACGGAAAGCGTGGCGCTCCCTCCGGCGACGGAGACGTGAATGAGCGCTTCTCCTTAGCGCACGGTTTATATAGGCCTTATACGTAATAGTAGACACACGTCAATCGAATGCTGCATCTAATACGACAACATAGGCTATGTAGTAGCAACTGCTGTCAAGCAAAACTTCATGAAGCACGCTGATATTAGCTTTTCAAATATCAATTCGCTGTGCGTAAAAACAGGAACTTTGGTCACTCGCTCTACTCGGACATCCTGAAACGAGTAACCTACAGTTGTTCAGGAAAACACCACAATATCTGGGATGTCGACAGCCATGCAGACTGTAGGCTATTATCCATACTCAGGCAGTGTTGAAAAAATGACTTTGCAGCTCTTGGGCGAATGAACACAGCGAGACCGGGAATTGTACAAAACGGTGAAAACTAAAGGGACATAGAAAACAAAGCTGTCACCCCCAAAAAATAAGCTAAACATTCCAGATGAAAACAAGCACTAAAACTCCCCCAATCCGCCAACTGTTGACAGTCAACTCGTGCAATTTTGTTCGACCTGTTGCTGGCTTAGCCTATATTTCCTACCTATGCATTTATTTATTTATTTATTTATTTATTTATTTATTTTGCTTTCAAACGGAGGAAGCAAATATTCAAAGGGGTTGGAACATCTACGTACTAGGGAGCAGGCACGCACAGACAGACAGCCTGAAAAAAAAAAAGTTGCACTGGCTGATGGAGAGAAAAGCTTACGGCACCTGGTATTCCCAGGCGGTCTCCCATCCAAGTACTAACCAGGCCCGACGCTGCTTAGCTTCCGAGATCGGACGAGATCGGGCGTGTTCAGCGTGGTATGGCCGTAAGCGAAAGCAACCGGCCAAAGTAACCTACTTAAAGCTCCCCAACCCGGGTTGGAGACGCGTGTGTTGTGAAAGGTGAGGTACGCTACAGTATGTGTTCATGAAAACAAGGGCGCATTTTCCGCGTGGAGTTCAACTTTGAAAGTGAAGAATACAACAAATGGCATTTAAAACTTGGTAACATTTCCAATAACTGTTCCTTCTTTATCCTAAAAACGAAGGGTACTGACAGAAGAGTTTGGTTAGGCAAGTGCATATACTTTACTCACAGTTCAACACACATAGGGCAGCTTTATCTCTGATTAAAACGCTCACAGATTTGTTTAGAAGCTAAAGAAATTGTAATGGTGACATAGCATGGCAAAAACCACTTGGTGTACACCATTTGAAACTACCACAAGTAAATTAGAAAACGTCAATGGAGTAAAAAAAAAAAAAAAAAGCTCAGCTTTTCAAACAAAGATGATACTCAAAGCTAAGGAGAGAAATCAGTGTCTGGCCATGCATGAGAATATAAAACCACTAAGTATTTGATGGGATATAAAAAATAAAATAAAAAATCCTTTTTTTAAGCGGAGCGAAAACACAGGGGATGTTTCATTGGAGAGAACAGCCCTAATTTACAATTCATGAAATATAAGCTTCGTTTTAGAAACGTAGCCTCTCAATGAAAACAACGTACACATACCGGTCGGGATGCAGACGCTCCGAGTTGGGTCTCTGGCCAGTTAGGATTGCGCCTTCAGGTCATGTGTTGTGAAGAGGGTTGTTTCATGGATCCGCTTTGCTTCAACTTCGCCACGGAGAAAGTAAAAACAACTGCTCCAACTGCAGTTCTCTACTGGTGTGCTAGAGTCACTGGCAGCCAATGATCCATACATGTCCACAAATGTACACTAACGACGGAAAGCGTGGCACTCCCTCCGGCGACGGAGACGTGAATGAGCGCTTCTCCTTAGCGCACGGTTTATATAGGCCTTATACGTAATAGTAGACACACGTCAATCGAATGCTGCATCTAATACGACAACATAGGCTATGTAGTAGCAACTGCTGTCAAGCAAAACTTCATGAAGCACGCTGATATTAGCTTTTCAAATATCAATTCGCTGTGCGTAAAAACAGGAACTTTGGTCACTCGCTCTACTCGGACATCCTGAAACGAGTAACCTACAGTTGTTCAGGAAAACACCACAATATCTGGGATGTCGACAGCCATGCAGACTGTAGGCTATTATCCATACTCAGGCAGTGTTGAAAAAATGACTTTGCAGCTCTTGGGCGAATGAACACAGCGAGACCGGGAATTGTACAAAACGGTGAAAACTAAAGGGACATAGAAAACAAAGCTGTCACCCCCAAAAAATAAGCTAAACATTCCAGATGAAAACAAGCACTAAAACTCCCCCAATCCGCCAACTGTTGACAGTCAACTCGTGCAATTTTGTTCGACCTGTTGCTGGCTTAGCCTATATTTCCTACCTATGCATTTAGTTATTTATTTATTTATTTATTTATTTATTTTGCTTTCAAACGGAGGAAGCAAATATTCAAAGGGGTTGGAACATCTACGTACTAGGGAGCAGGCACGCAGAGACAGACAGCCTGAAAAAAAAAAAAGTTGCACTGGCTGATGGAGAGAAAAGCTTACGGCACCTGGTATTCCCAGGCGGTCTCCCATCCAAGTATACTAACCAGGCCCGACGCTGCTTAGCTTCCGAGATCGGAGGAGATCGGGCGTGTTCAGCGTGGTATGGCCGTAAGCGAAAGCAACCGGCCAAAGTAACCTACTTAAAGCTCCCCAACCCGGGTTGGAGACGCGTGTGTTGTGAAAGGTGAGGTACGCTACAGTATGTGTTCATGAAAACAAGGGCGCATTTTCCGCGTGGAGTTCAACTTTGAAAGTGAAGAATACAACAAATGGCATTTAAAACTTGGTAACATTTCCAATAACTGTTCCTTCTTTATCCTAAAAACGAAGGGTACTGACAGAAGAGTTTGGTTAGGCAAGTGCATATACTTTACTCACAGTTCAACACACATAGGGCAGCTTTATCTCTGATTAAAACGCTCACAGATTTGTTTAGAAGCTAAAGAAATTGTAATGGTGACATAGCATGGCAAAAACCACTTGGTGTACACCATTTGAAACTACCACAAGTAAATTAGAAAACGTCACTGGAGTAAAAAAAAAAAAAAAAGCTCAGCTTTTCAAACAAAGATGATACTCAAAGCTAAGGAGAGAAATCAGTGTCTGGCCATGCATGAGAATATAAAACCACTAAGTATTTGATGGGATATAAAAAATAAAAAATAAATCCTTTTTTTAAGCGGAGCGAAAACACAGGGGATGTTTCATTGGAGAGAACAACCCTAATTTACAATTCATGAAATATAAGCTTCGTTTTAGAAACGTAGCCTCTCAATGAAAACAACGTACACATACCGGTCGGGATGCAGACGCTCCGAGTTGGGTCTCTGGCCAGTTAGGATTGCGCCTTCAGGTCATGTGTTGTGAAGAGGGTTGTTTCATGGATCCGCTTTGCTTCAACTTCGCCACGGAGAAAGTAAAAACAACTGCTCCAACTGCAGTTCTCTACTGGTGTGCTAGAGTCACTGGCAGCCAATGATCCATACATGTCCACAAATGTACACTAACGACGGAAAGCGTGGCGCTCCCTCCGGCGACGGAGACGTGAATGAGCGCTTCTCCTTAGCGCACGGTTTATATAGGCCTTATACGTAATAGTAGACACACGTCAATCGAATGCTGCATCTAATACGACAACATAGGCTATGTAGTAGCAACTGCTGTCAAGCAAAACTTCATGAATCACGCTGATATTAGCTTTTCAAATATCAATTCGCTGTGCGTAAAAACAGGAACTTTGGTCACTCGCTCTACTCGGACATCCTGAAACGAGTAACCTACAGTTGTTCAGGAAAACACCACAATAACTGGGATGTCGACAGCCATGCAGACTGTAGGCTATTATCCATACTCAGGCAGTGTTGAAAAAATGACTTTGCAGCTCTTGGGCGAATGAACACAGCGAGACCGGGAATTGTACAAAACGGTGAAAACTAAAGGGACATAGAAAACAAAGCTGTCACCCCCAAAAAATAAGCTAAACATTCCAGATGAAAACAAGCACTAAAACTCCCCCAATCCGCCAACTGTTGACAGTCAACTCGTGCAATTTTGTTCGACCTGTTGCTGGCTTAGCCTATATTTCCTACCTATGCATTTAGTTATTTATTTATTTATTTATTTATTTATTTTGCTTTCAAACGGAGGAAGCAAATATTCAAAGGGGTTGGAACATCTACGTACTAGGGAGCAGGCACGCACAGACAGACAGCCTGAAAAAAAAAAAGTTGCACTGGCTGATGGAGAGAAAAGCTTACGGCACCTGGTATTCCCAGGCGGTCTCCCATCCAAGTACTAACCAGGCCCGACGCTGCTTAGCTTCCGAGATCGGACGAGATCGGGCGTGTTCAGCGTGGTATGGCCGTAAGCGAAAGCAACCGGCCAAAGTAACCTACTTAAAGCTCCCCAACCCGGGTTGGAGACGCGTGTGTTGTGAAAGGTGAGGTACGCTACAGTATGTGTTCATGAAAACAAGGGCGCATTTTCCGCGTGGAGTTCAACTTTGAAAGTGAAGAATACAACAAATGGCATTTAAAACTTGGTAACATTTCCAATAACTGTTCCTTCTTTATCCTAAAAACGAAGGGTACTGACAGAAGAGTTTGGTTAGGCAAGTGCATATACTTTACTCACAGTTCAACACACATAGGGCAGCTTTATCTCTGATTAAAACGCTCACAGATTTGTTTAGAAGCTAAAGAAATTGTAATGGTGACATAGCATGGCAAAAACCACTTGGTGTACACCATTTGAAACTACCACAAGTAAATTAGAAAACGTCACTGGAGTAAAAAAAAAAAAAAAAGCTCAGCTTTTCAAACAAAGATGATACTCAAAGCTAAGGAGAGAAATCAGTGTCTGGCCATGCATGAGAATATAAAACCACTAAGTATTTGATGGGATATAAAAAAGAAAAAAAAAATCCTTTTTTTAAGCGGAGCGAAAACACAGGGGATGTTTCATTGGAGAGAACAACCCTAATTTACAATTCATGAAATATAAGCTTCGTTTTAGAAACGTAGCCTCTCAATGAAAACAACGTACACATACCGGTCGGGATGCAGACGCTCCGAGTTGGGTCTCTGGCCAGTTAGGATTGCGCCTTCAGGTCATGTGTTGTGAAGAGGGTTGTTTCATGGATCCGCTTTGCTTCAACTTCGCCACGGAGAAAGTAAAAACAACTGCTCCAACTGCAGTTCTCTACTGGTGTGCTAGAGTCACTGGCAGCCAATGATCCATACATGTCCACAAATGTACACTAACGACGGAAAGCGTGGCGCTCCCTCCGGCGACGGAGACGTGAATGAGCGCTTCTCCTTAGCGCACGGTTTATATAGGCCTTATACGTAATAGTAGACACACGTCAATCGAATGCTGCATCTAATACGACAACATAGGCTATGTAGTAGCAGCTGCTGTCAAGCAAAACTTCATGAATCACGCTGATATTAGCTTTTCAAATATCAATTCGCTGTGCGTAAAAACAGGAACTTTGGTCACTCGCTCTACTCGGACATCCTGAAACGAGTAACCTACAGTTGTTCAGGAAAACACCACAATATCTGGGATGTCGACAGCCATGCAGACTGTAGGCTATTATCCATACTCAGGCAGTGTTGAAAAAATGACTTTGCAGCTCTTGGGCGAATGAACACAGCGAGACCGGGAATTGTACAAAACGGTGAAAACTAAAGGGACATAGAAAACAAAGCTGTCACCCCCAAAAAATAAGCTAAACATTCCAGATGAAAACAAGCACTAAAACTCCCCCAATCCGCCAACTGTTGACAGTCAACTCGTGCAATTTTGTTCGACCTGTTGCTGGCTTAGCCTATATTTCCTACCTATGCATTTAGTTATTTATTTATTTATTTATTTATTTATTTTGCTTTCAAACGGAGGAAGCAAATATTCAAAGGGGTTGGAACATCTACGTACTAGGGAGCAGGCACGCACAGACAGACAGCCTGAAAAAAAAAAAGTTGCACTGGCTGATGGAGAGAAAAGCTTACGGCACCTGGTATTCCCAGGCGGTCTCCCATCCAAGTACTAACCAGGCCCGACGCTGCTTAGCTTCCGAGATCGGACGAGATCGGGCGTGTTCAGCGTGGTATGGCCGTAAGCGAAAGCAACCGGCCAAAGTAACCTACTTAAAGCTCCCCAACCCGGGTTGGAGACGCGTGTGTTGTGAAAGGTGAGGTACGCTACAGTATGTGTTCATGAAAACAAGGGCGCATTTTCCGCGTGGAGTTCAACTTTGAAAGTGAAGAATACAACAAATGGCATTTAAAACTTGGTAACATTTCCAATAACTGTTCCTTCTTTATCCTAAAAACGAAGGGTACTGACAGAAGAGTTTGGTTAGGCAAGTGCATATACTTTACTCACAGTTCAACACACATAGGGCAGCTTTATCTCTGATTAAAACGCTCACAGATTTGTTTAGAAGCTAAAGAAATTGTAATGGTGACATAGCATGGCAAAAACCACTTGGTGTACACCATTTGAAACTACCACAAGTACATTAGAAAACGTCAATGGAGTAAAAAAAAAAAAAAAAAGCTCAGCTTTTCAAACAAAGATGATACTCAAAGCTAAGGAGAGAAATCAGTGTCTGGCCATGCATGAGAATATAAAACCACTAAGTATTTGATGGGATATAAAAAATAAAATAAAAAATCCTTTTTTTAAGCGGAGCGAAAACACAGGGGATGTTTCATTGGAGAGAACAGCCCTAATTTACAATTCATGAAATATAAGCTTCGTTTTAGAAACGTAGCCTCTCAATGAAAACAACGTACACATACCGGTCGGGATGCAGACGCTCCGAGTTGGGTCTCTGGCCAGTTAGGATTGCGCCTTCAGGTCATGTGTTGTGAAGAGGGTTGTTTCATGGATCCGCTTTGCTTCAACTTCGCCACGGAGAAAGTAAAAACAACTGCTCCAACTGCAGTTCTCTACTGGTGTGCTAGAGTCACTGGCAGCCAATGATCCATACATGTCCACAAATGTACACTAACGACGGAAAGCGTGGCACTCCCTCCGGCGACGGAGACGTGAATGAGCGCTTCTCCTTAGCGCACGGTTTATATAGGCCTTATACGTAATAGTAGACACACGTCAATCGAATGCTGCATCTAATACGACAACATAGGCTATGTAGTAGCAACTGCTGTCAAGCAAAACTTCATGAAGCACGCTGATATTAGCTTTTCAAATATCAATTCGCTGTGCGTAAAAACAGGAACTTTGGTCACTCGCTCTACTCGGACATCCTGAAACGAGTAACCTACAGTTGTTCAGGAAAACACCACAATATCTGGGATGTCGACAGCCATGCAGACTGTAGGCTATTATCCATACTCAGGCAGTGTTGAAAAAATGACTTTGCAGCTCTTGGGCGAATGAACACAGCGAGACCGGGAATTGTACAAAACGGTGAAAACTAAAGGGACATAGAAAACAAAGCTGTCACCCCCAAAAAATAAGCTAAACATTCCAGATGAAAACAAGCACTAAAACTCCCCCAATCCGCCAACTGTTGACAGTCAACTCGTGCAATTTTGTTCGACCTGTTGCTGGCTTAGCCTATATTTCCTACCTATGCATTTAGTTATTTATTTATTTATTTATTTATTTATTTTGCTTTCAAACGGAGGAAGCAAATATTCAAAGGGGTTGGAACATCTACGTACTAGGGAGCAGGCACGCAGAGACAGACAGCCTGAAAAAAAAAAAAGTTGCACTGGCTGATGGAGAGAAAAGCTTACGGCACCTGGTATTCCCAGGCGGTCTCCCATCCAAGTATACTAACCAGGCCCGACGCTGCTTAGCTTCCGAGATCGGACGAGATCGGGCGTGTTCAGCGTGGTATGGCCGTAAGCGAAAGCAACCGGCCAAAGTAACCTACTTAAAGCTCCCCAACCCGGGTTGGAGACGCGTGTGTTGTGAAAGGTGAGGTACGCTACAGTATGTGTTCATGAAAACAAGGGCGCATTTTCCGCGTGGAGTTCAACTTTGAAAGTGAAGAATACAACAAATGGCATTTAAAACTTGGTAACATTTCCAATAACTGTTCCTTCTTTATCCTAAAAACGAAGGGTACTGACAGAAGAGTTTGGTTAGGCAAGTGCATATACTTTACTCACAGTTCAACACACATAGGGCAGCTTTATCTCTGATTAAAACGCTCACAGATTTGTTTAGAAGCTAAAGAAATTGTAATGGTGACATAGCATGGCAAAAACCACTTGGTGTACACCATTTGAAACTACCACAAGTAAATTAGAAAACGTCACTGGAGTAAAAAAAAAAAAAAAAGCTCAGCTTTTCAAACAAAGATGATACTCAAAGCTAAGGAGAGAAATCAGTGTCTGGCCATGCATGAGAATATAAAACCACTAAGTATTTGATGGGATATAAAAAATAAAAAATAAATCCTTTTTTTAAGCGGAGCGAAAACACAGGGGATGTTTCATTGGAGAGAACAACCCTAATTTACAATTCATGAAATATAAGCTTCGTTTTAGAAACGTAGCCTCTCAATGAAAACAACGTACACATACCGGTCGGGATGCAGACGCTCCGAGTTGGGTCTCTGGCCAGTTAGGATTGCGCCTTCAGGTCATGTGTTGTGAAGAGGGTTGTTTCATGGATCCGCTTTGCTTCAACTTCGCCACGGAGAAAGTAAAAACAACTGCTCCAACTGCAGTTCTCTACTGGTGTGCTAGAGTCACTGGCAGCCAATGATCCATACATGTCCACAAATGTACACTAACGACGGAAAGCGTGGCGCTCCCTCCGGCGACGGAGACGTGAATGAGCGCTTCTCCTTAGCGCACGGTTTATATAGGCCTTATACGTAATAGTAGACACACGTCAATCGAATGCTGCATCTAATACGACAACATAGGCTATGTAGTAGCAACTGCTGTCAAGCAAAACTTCATGAATCACGCTGATATTAGCTTTTCAAATATCAATTCGCTGTGCGTAAAAACAGGAACTTTGGTCACTCGCTCTACTCGGACATCCTGAAACGAGTAACCTACAGTTGTTCAGGAAAACACCACAATATCTGGGATGTCGACAGCCATGCAGACTGTAGGCTATTATCCATACTCAGGCAGTGTTGAAAAAATGACTTTGCAGCTCTTGGGCGAATGAACACAGCGAGACCGGGAATTGTACAAAACGGTGAAAACTAAAGGGACATAGAAAACAAAGCTGTCACCCCCAAAAAATAAGCTAAACATTCCAGATGAAAACAAGCACTAAAACTCCCCCAATCCGCCAACTGTTGACAGTCAACTCGTGCAATTTTGTTCGACCTGTTGCTGGCTTAGCCTATATTTCCTACCTATGCATTTAGTTATTTATTTATTTATTTATTTATTTATTTTGCTTTCAAACGGAGGAAGCAAATATTCAAAGGGGTTGGAACATCTACGTACTAGGGAGCAGGCACGCACAGACAGACAGCCTGAAAAAAAAAAAGTTGCACTGGCTGATGGAGAGAAAAGCTTACGGCACCTGGTATTCCCAGGCGGTCTCCCATCCAAGTACTAACCAGGCCCGACGCTGCTTAGCTTCCGAGATCGGACGAGATCGGGCGTGTTCAGCGTGGTATGGCCGTAAGCGAAAGCAACCGGCCAAAGTAACCTACTTAAAGCTCCCCAACCCGGGTTGGAGACGCGTGTGTTGTGAAAGGTGAGGTACGCTACAGTATGTGTTCATGAAAACAAGGGCGCATTTTCCGCGTGGAGTTCAACTTTGAAAGTGAAGAATACAACAAATGGCATTTAAAACTTGGTAACATTTCCAATAACTGTTCCTTCTTTATCCTAAAAACGAAGGGTACTGACAGAAGAGTTTGGTTAGGCAAGTGCATATACTTTACTCACAGTTCAACACACATAGGGCAGCTTTATCTCTGATTAAAACGCTCACAGATTTGTTTAGAAGCTAAAGAAATTGTAATGGTGACATAGCATGGCAAAAACCACTTGGTGTACACCATTTGAAACTACCACAAGTAAATTAGAAAACGTCACTGGAGTAAAAAAAAAAAAAAAAGCTCAGCTTTTCAAACAAAGATGATACTCAAAGCTAAGGAGAGAAATCAGTGTCTGGCCATGCATGAGAATATAAAACCACTAAGTATTTGATGGGATATAAAAAATAAAAAAAAAATCCTTTTTTTAAGCGGAGCGAAAACACAGGGGATGTTTCATTGGAGAGAACAACCCTAATTTACAATTCATGAAATATAAGCTTCGTTTTAGAAACGTAGCCTCTCAATGAAAACAACGTACACATACCGGTCGGGATGCAGACGCTCCGAGTTGGGTCTCTGGCCAGTTAGGATTGCGCCTTCAGGTCATGTGTTGTGAAGAGGGTTGTTTCATGGATCCGCTTTGCTTCAACTTCGCCACGGAGAAAGTAAAAACAACTGCTCCAACTGCAGTTCTCTACTGGTGTGCTAGAGTCACTGGCAGCCAATGATCCATACATGTCCACAAATGTACACTAACGACGGAAAGCGTGGCGCTCCCTCCGGCGACGGAGACGTGAATGAGCGCTTCTCCTTAGCGCACGGTTTATATAGGCCTTATACGTAATAGTAGACACACGTCAATCGAATGCTGCATCTAATACGACAACATAGGCTATGTAGTAGCAACTGCTGTCAAGCAAAACTTCATGAATCACGCTGATATTAGCTTTTCAAATATCAATTCGCTGTGCGTAAAAACAGGAACTTTGGTCACTCGCTCTACTCGGACATCCTGAAACGAGTAACCTACAGTTGTTCAGGAAAACACCACAATATCTGGGATGTCGACAGCCATGCAGACTGTAGGCTATTATCCATACTCAGGCAGTGTTGAAAAAATGACTTTGCAGCTCTTGGGCGAATGAACACAGCGAGACCGGGAATTGTACAAAACGGTGAAAACTAAAGGGACATAGAAAACAAAGCTGTCACCCCCAAAAAATAAGCTAAACATTCCAGATGAAAACAAGCACTAAAACTCCCCCAATCCGCCAACTGTTGACAGTCAACTCGTGCAATTTTGTTCGACCTGTTGCTGGCTTAGCCTATATTTCCTACCTATGCATTTAGTTATTTATTTATTTATTTTGCTTTCAAACGGAGGAAGCAAATATTCAAAGGGGTTGGAACATCTACGTACTAGGGAGCAGGCACGCACAGACAGACAGCCTGAAAAAAAAAAAGTTGCACTGGCTGATGGAGAGAAAAGCTTACGGCACCTGGTATTCCCAGGCGGTCTCCCATCCAAGTACTAACCAGGCCCGACGCTGCTTAGCTTCCGAGATCGGACGAGATCGGGCGTGTTCAGCGTGGTATGGCCGTAAGCGAAAGCAACCGGCCAAAGTAACCTACTTAAAGCTCCCCAACCCGGGTTGGAGACGCGTGTGTTGTGAAAGGTGAGGTACGCTACAGTATGTGTTCATGAAAACAAGGGCGCATTTTCCGCGTGGAGTTCAACTTTGAAAGTGAAGAATACAACAAATGGCATTTAAAACTTGGTAACATTTCCAATAACTGTTCCTTCTTTATCCTAAAAACGAAGGGTACTGACAGAAGAGTTTGGTTAGGCAAGTGCATATACTTTACTCACAGTTCAACACACATAGGGCAGCTTTATCTCTGATTAAAACGCTCACAGATTTGTTTAGAAGCTAAAGAAATTGTAATGGTGACATAGCATGGCAAAAACCACTTGGTGTACACCATTTGAAACTACCACAAGTAAATTAGAAAACGTCAATGGAGTAAAAAAAAAAAAAAAAAGCTCAGCTTTTCAAACAAAGATGATACTCAAAGCTAAGGAGAGAAATCAGTGTCTGGCCATGCATGAGAATATAAAACCACTAAGTATTTGATGGGATATAAAAAATAAAATAAAAAATCCTTTTTTTAAGCGGAGCGAAAACACAGGGGATGTTTCATTGGAGAGAACAGCCCTAATTTACAATTCATGAAATATAAGCTTCGTTTTAGAAACGTAGCCTCTCAATGAAAACAACGTACACATACCGGTCGGGATGCAGACGATCCGAGTTGGGTCTCTGGCCAGTTAGGATTGCGCCTTCAGGTCATGTGTTGTGAAGAGGGTTGTTTCATGGATCCGCTTTGCTTCAACTTCGCCACGGAGAAAGTAAAAACAACTGCTCCAACTGCAGTTCTCTACTGGTGTGCTAGAGTCACTGGCAGCCAATGATCCATACATGTCCACAAATGTACACTAACGACGGAAAGCGTGGCGCTCCCTCCGGCGACGGAGACGTGAATGAGCGCTTCTCCTTAGCGCACGGTTTATATAGGCCTTATACGTAATAGTAGACACACGTCAATCGAATGCTGCATCTAATACGACAACATAGGCTATGTAGTAGCAACTGCTGTCAAGCAAAACTTCATGAAGCACGCTGATATTAGCTTTTCAAATATCAATTCGCTGTGCGTAAAAACAGGAACTTTGGTCACTCGCTCTACTCGGACATCCTGAAACGAGTAACCTACAGTTGTTCAGGAAAACACCACAATATCTGGGATGTCGACAGCCATGCAGACTGTAGGCTATTATCCATACTCAGGCAGTGTTGAAAAAATGACTTTGCAGCTCTTGGGCGAATGAACACAGCGAGACCGGGAATTGTACAAAACGGTGAAAACTAAAGGGACATAGAAAACAAAGCTGTCACCCCCAAAAAATAAGCTAAACATTCCAGATGAAAACAAGCACTAAAACTCCCCCAATCCGCCAACTGTTGACAGTCAACTCGTGCAATTTTGTTCGACCTGTTGCTGGCTTAGCCTATATTTCCTACCTATGCATTTAGTTATTTATTTATTTATTTATTTATTTATTTTGCTTTCAAACGGAGGAAGCAAATATTCAAAGGGGTTGGAACATCTACGTACTAGGGAGCAGGCACGCAGAGACAGACAGCCTGAAAAAAAAAAAGTTGCACTGGCTGATGGAGAGAAAAGCTTACGGCACCTGGTATTCCCAGGCGGTCTCCCATCCAAGTATACTAACCAGGCCCGACGCTGCTTAGCTTCCGAGATCGGACGAGATCGGGCGTGTTCAGCGTGGTATGGCCGTAAGCGAAAGCAACCGGCCAAAGTAACCTACTTAAAGCTCCCCAACCCGGGTTGGAGACGCGTGTGTTGTGAAAGGTGAGGTACGCTACAGTATGTGTTCATGAAAACAAGGGCGCATTTTCCGCGTGGAGTTCAACTTTGAAAGTGAAGAATACAACAAATGGCATTTAAAACTTGGTAACATTTCCAATAACTGTTCCTTCTTTATCCTAAAAACGAAGGGTACTGACAGAAGAGTTTGGTTAGGCAAGTGCATATACTTTACTCACAGTTCAACACACATAGGGCAGCTTTATCTCTGATTAAAACGCTCACAGATTTGTTTAGAAGCTAAAGAAATTGTAATGGTGACATAGCATGGCAAAAACCACTTGGTGTACACCATTTGAAACTACCACAAGTAAATTAGAAAACGTCACTGGAGTAAAAAAAAAAAAAAAAGCTCAGCTTTTCAAACAAAGATGATACTCAAAGCTAAGGAGAGAAATCAGTGTCTGGCCATGCATGAGAATATAAAACCACT